>NW_025106734.1:0-113385 GCF_013123115.1 Colletes gigas
TTGATTCGATTGGCGTTGACACACTTTTTGCTTCTTGCATACCGAATCTTTCAATCGTCTCTTCAATGTATCGCTCCTGGGATAGCCGAATTTTTCCTACTTCTCCATCGCGTTTAATGCTAATCCCTAATACATTCTTCGCTGGTCCTAGATCTTTCATTTTAAACATTAATTTCAACTTAGACTTAATTGCTTCGAGTTTTTCTATTTTTCTAGACGACAAAATTAAATCGTCGACGTAAATAATAAGAATTACACGGTTTTCTCCCGCTCCGAACACATATACGCATGGATCTGCAATTGTGCGCCTACCTCCACTACTTAATATAAAATTATCTAACTTTTTATACCACTGGCGCCCGGATTGTTTCAAACCATATAATGGTCTTAATAATTTACACACTTTCTCTTCACGTCCTTGACTAACAAACAATTCCGGCTGCTCCATATATACTTCTTCAATTAGTTCGCCCTGTATATATGCTGCCACAACATCCATTTGATGAACGTGCATTTCCTCTTGCACAGATGCAGCGAGTAGGGTGCGAATAGTCTCATACCTAGCCACCGGAGCAAATACTTCAGTATAATCAATACCAAATTTTTGTGTGTGTCCACACGCAACAAGTCTGGCCTTGTATTTTTCAATTTCCCCTTCTGGAGTCATTTTCTTTTTAAAAACCCATCTGCTCGTCAAGACTTTTTTATCTGTTGGTCTGGGTACGAGTTCCCATGTTTTATTTCTTAGCAAATTTTCATACTCACTTTCCATTGCTTCTAGTCACGCTTTTTTGTCTGACCGACTTAAAACGTCTGACACAAATATCGGGTCGAAATCTTCAACGTTGCTTTGTTGATATATTTTTCTAGGTCTTCCTGGTTGGCCCGTTCTCTCAATCTTTGGGCGACCTGGCCCATGTTTTGCCACACGATTCTGTGTTTCCTCCATCTTACCATCATCCAATGGTTGGTTAGATTCTAGGTTTTCATCATCTTTTTCTGGCGACTCAGGATTCTTATCATCTCGTTCCTCGATAGTAGGATCGGGAATAATAAATAATTCGTTTTGCTGTCTTTTACCTGTAAGTATTTCAAAAAATTTAATATCTCGAGCTTTAATTACCTTCCTCGTACCTCTTTGCCACAAACGGTATGCCTTTGACTCTTCTGAGTATCCTACTAATATGTACTCATCGCCCTTTGGCTGAAATTTACCCCTATTTGGTCCCTTATATAATGCAATTGCTTTGCTTCCAATAATTCGTAAAAACCCTACGTACGGTTTCCGTCGTGTCCATGCCTCATATGGAGTTATTCCATCAAGCGCCTTTGTTGCACTTCTATTCCTTAAATATGTCGCTGTATTAATGGCTTCGGCCCACAGAGAGTCAGGTAAACTAGCTTGTGTCATAATACACCTCGCCATCTCCACTAGCGTGCGGTTAGCGCGTTCCGCCACGCCGTTTTGCTGTGGCGTGTACTCGACACTTAATTGATGGACGATTCCCTCTTCTTTAAGAAAGTTTTTAAAATCCTTTGAAAGATACTCTTTCGCATTATCCGTGCGAATTTTCTTGATTTTACGACCCGTTAGTCTTTCAGCTTTTCTTTTAAAATCTTTAAACGCTTGGAGTATGTCCGATCGGTTCCTAAGCACTATTGTTTGAGTATATCGCGAATAGTCATCAATGAACGTTAAAAAATATCTCGCGCCCCCGAGAGATTCGCATTTCATAAGCCCGCAAATGTCTGAGTGAACTAAATCGAGTGGCCCTTTCTCGCGATTTTCGGATCTTTTAAACGGTAGTACATGAATTTTACATTTCGCGCAAATTTCACAATTTAAATTAGTAGATAGTGTCGCAAAATTCATACCATCGACCATTTTGCCATCTTTCATATTTTTCAGATCGTTAAAATTAATATGTCCGTATCTTTCATGCCATCTTATTAATTTTTCATTAATATCAGAGCTTGTTTGCATCGCACGTTCATTTTTTTCGTCTACGATATATAACTGATCACGCTTTATGGCTGTCAACACCTTTACATTATTTTTATTTCTAACCGTCGCGCGATCTTTTTCGAACGTCACTGTATAGCCGCGATCTGTGGCACGAGAAACTGACAAAAGGTTATTCCGTAAACTCGGTACATACAACGTGTCCTCTAACTTAATAGATTTTGGCGAGTATCTACCTGTTTTCGCATTTAAATTTACATTACCTATACCGGTTGATTCTACCCATTGATCGGCGGCTGTATACACCTTGTATTGCTCATCATTGTTTACAGTCTCGAATTTATTTCGCTCGTTACACATATGCCTTGTCGCGCCACTATCTAGGCACCATACACTCGACCTTTTAACCGGTTCCGTATTGTACGCAATCGCAGTCATCGCTTCGCTTAAATAATACGAATTTTCACGTTTCTCGATTGATTTTGATCTACATTCTATAGTTTTATGTCCGTATCGCCCGCAACTGAAACACTTACCATTAAACTTTCGCGGCTTCGCTTTATAGTCTTTCGCGTACGCTCGTGTATATTTTTTCCGATCGAAATTGTCCTTTACATGTAACGCATCACTTTTGTTTTCTCTCTCACCTGACTTCACATCGCGTTCATTCTGTCTAGCCTCTTCTTCCTTTATCTTCGCCATAAGATTATCCAATGTAGGTATATCGTCCCGCGATTCAATTGCGATGCTGAAGTTTTCAAATTCCCTCGGTAACGAAATCAGCAGCATTATGGACAATAATTCGTCCGAAATTTGAATACCGGCTTCCCTGACTTGATCTGCTTTTTCAGAAAACTCGTTTAAATATTGAACAATAGTCGTACCTGGTTTTCTTTCCATTCGTAGAAGTTCTTTGCAGAGAGTCGCCTTCCTCACTGGCCCACGAGATTCAAAGACAATTTTCAACTTGTCCCATGCTTCCTTTGATGTATTCGTTTTTTTTATGTGAAGAAGCTGACCATGCATAACACTTAAATTTATCAACGCCAAAGCCTTTCCGTCCTTTCTTAACCATTCTTGAGGGTTTTCAACAGGTTTTACTTCACTACCGTCGACGTATTGCCATAAGTCGTTATACGTTAATATGCTTCTCATCTGTATCTTCCACAAATCATAATTGTGCTCCTTTAACTTCTCGATGCTCGAGAACATACTAGATGCAGCCATATTCCAGTACGAATTTTTACGTATTAAACACTTCGACACTTATTTTTTCCTTTATATTACTTAAGAGGCATGTCTGGGCCCATAACCTGACAGAATTAACACACAGTATATGCTTAAATAAGTAATATATTTAATACAACAGGAAATATATAAATATGAACGAGCGCATGTTAGCTGTTGCAGCTCGAGATGCCAACCAAACAACAACCGAGTAACGTCGTGTGAACGCATCTCAAAGACGAAAGAAACAAAACATTCAACGACATGAACAACGCCCATCTCGACGGTCTATTTAAATTAAACACATATAGATCGCTTTCTCACATTATTAAAGATCTCGAAAGGTAAGCAACGGGTAAGTCATGTCCATCTACATTTTGACTAAGAACTGCACCAGTTGCGTAATCAGATGCGTCTGTGGTTAAAGTAAATGGTTTATCGAAATTGGGAAATTGCAATATAGGACTACTGCACAAGGCTTTACGTAGAATTTTAAAACCTTGTTTTTGTTCTTTTCCCCATATGAATTTGGCATTTTTCTTTAATAATTCGGTCAGTGGTTTTGCTTTCGCGGCAAAATCTTTAATAAAACGACGGTAGTATCCTGCAAGTCCTAAAAATTGTCTAATGTTTTTCGAATTTTTCGGCCGAGGAAAGTTTCTTACGGCGGTTAATTTGGTTGGATCTGGTTTGACTCCCTTATCACTTATTATATGGCCTAAATATGTAACTTCAGTTTTCAAAAATTCACATTTATCAGGTTGCAAGGTTAAATTAGCCTCTCTTAATCGCTTAAATAATCGTCGAATTTTCTTCCCGTGTTCTTCCAAATTTTTCGCATAAACTACTATGTCATCAAGATAAACAAATACTTCGATTCCTGTTAACCCGCGGAGTACTTTATCCATTAACCGCTGGAATGTTGCAGGCGCATTCTTTAGACCTTCGGGCATGCGAATGTATTCGTAATGACCGTTAGGCGTTGTAAACGCTGTTTTATCGCGGTCTCTCGGTGCCATTTCAATCTGCTGAAATCCACTTGCAAGATCAAAAGTGGAAAAATATCTTGCTTCACCCAAATGATCTAGAATGTCCACAATATTCGGCAACGGATAAGCATCGCCTATAGTTTTTTCATTAAGTTTCCGGAAGTCAATTACCATTCTCCACCTTGGATTTCCCTTAGAATCAGGCTTCTTTGGTACTATCCATAGCGGCGAATTGTAAGGAGAATTTGAAGGAGCGATTATTCCATCAGCTAATTTAACTTTGATTTGTCGTTCGATTTCGGCCTGATGAACTGGAGGGAACCGATATTGTCTAGTGTTAATTGGTATATCGTCTGCTGTATGAATTCGATGTTGCAACAGAGGAGTAGAAGGTAATTTATCGCCTGGTAGATGGAATATTTCTGGAAATTCTTCTATCAAATCTAATACATGATGTTTTTCCTCGTTATTTAAATGGTCTAAACGTAATTTATTTGAAATTTCGGTTACACGGTTAACTATTGCAGGTTGTTCAAAGTCGGAATCAAAACATTCGCGTTCTTCAGGAAAATAGTGGTATTCGAAAGGTATAATTTCTTGAGGAGGAATTTCGATTTCTATGTCTCGATCTAATGTGTTTATAGCAAGGACATGGCATACACCTTGATCGACACTAACGGCTGCTTCTCCAATATATATTCCGTCTTCAGTTTGGAGTCGGGGAAGGTACCCTTCTTTTAAATCATAATCGATAGCATCTATGGCAATTGCTTTCCGTGTTCGACTTTGAATACGATAGACTCGAGTTTTGGGTCGCCATGGTTTTCCTTTTGGAGGATTTTCGCCAATGAAACGAAATGGTTTGATAGGTTCGGTTTTTGTTACAAGTGTGTTGTGTGCAAAAGAGATTTCAGCCTGCTCTTGTCTCAAATAATCTTTTCCTAGAATTCCGTCACTACTAATTGGAAATGATGGGTTTACTACGTGAAATTTTACGGGTTGGCCTAAAATAGTTACTATGGTTGTTCCTAAAGTTTCAATTTTTTCTGAGGTAATTCCTGACATTTCAATTGAATCATAGATATCTATTGTTGAGTCTTCGTGTAAGGCTTTTAATTTAATTAAGTTTACGTCTGCACCCGTATCTATTAAAAATGTGGCTGTTTTAGATCTGAACTCGTCCGCGGATAATCTAATAACGGGTGAATCGCGACTGGATCGAATATCTAATATTGTTGGCTTTCTTCGAGATATCGTACTGTTGGATGACGCACTGGATTCTGGTAACTCTTCGTCGCGTCGTTCCGAAGGGCTACACGGGAGTTTAAATCTGACTGTGATGGCGGTTGTGGTGAAGAAAAACGAACGCGGTTCGGTGAAGTCGTATTCTCGGAATGAGATGGTTTATGTTGTAAAAATTTTGAATTTGCAAGGGGTGTATGAGGAATCGGGCTTGAAATTCGTGAAGGTCCAGCAGAAGTTGTTTGATACTCGGAATAAGGATTAGCTGGTCTATGGGGATCATATGGGTTTGGAGGATAATAAGGAGGATAAGGCATCGGGTAATATGGTGGATAGGGAAAATATGGATGAGGTGGATAATATGGAAAATTTGGTTGGTATTTAAACTGCTCGGAAGGGTTTCGTGGAGGTTTAAGAATTCCTGTTGGTAATTCTGAAGGTTCAGCATTTCTACGGGGAATCGGACTTGGGCTTCGAGATCGATTGCGATAAAGGGAAAAATGTGTCTGTGTTTCCTGCTGATTAGGGGAAATTGACCCAGAATTTTGATAAGATTCGTTTTGTCGAGACAGGAATAATTTATTGAACTCATCGCGAGCAAATATTCCGGATTTTTCACGTGTTTCTATTTGTGTCGCGTGTTCTGCTGCCTCTTCTAAATTTTTAGGATTGCGTGCGTCTACAGAACGCGCTATACCGTCTGGCAAACCTCTAAGAAATGCTTCGAGAGCACATTCTAGTACAGGCTGAATCATTTTTTCCGCGTCGTCACCATAGGTGTCTATTAATGCATGTCGAGCGCCACTAATTAGAATATTTAACCGGTCATAAAAATCACTTACGGATTCATCCCTACGCATTCGAATTTTGACAATTTCATTTTGAAAATAAGGAAAAGATTTTCCCGGAGCAAACTTTTTCTTTAGGTGCTTAATTAAGTCGTTTAATGAGCTAAATGTTTTGCCGAAAGTACTATCGCGTGCGGATCCTTGTAATTTTCCTATAACTGCTTTAACGTACGCTCCTTCGCTTGCCGGCGGCACATAAACTGCACCGTTTTGGACATCTTGCAAAAAGTCTTTTAATGGCATATTTTTCCCATCGAAAAACGGTATATTTAATGTTCCATATTGTAAGGTAAAGCATTCTGCCATGGATGTTAACATCGCGTTTGTGACGTTTAAATCGGAATTATTGGTTGAAGTTGTGTTTGTAGTATAATGTGATGAAGTCATTTTTAATACTATTAATATTTAATCAGACAGAAATAGGATATATATATGTGGGTATTTGTTCAAAACGATCTTTATTTAAATATTAAAAGTGACTAGGAACTAATTTTAAGACTATTTGAATAACAGCTACGCTCAAACTGATATAACTTAGAACGACAACTTAAAACAACAACTTAAAATGACAACTTAAAGCGACTTGTTACGGCAACGTCTTGTCAAGTGAGTCTCCTTTTTCCTCTCGAAACATCCCTTTTTAAAACCTTTTCCGCCCCACCATTCAAGCTTCTTTCGGGCGCGTACATGACCAAATATGGTCATGCTTGCGTTTCGCACCCCTGCGCGAGAGGACC
This sequence comes from Colletes gigas, assembly GCF_013123115.1. Taxonomy (NCBI): domain Eukaryota; kingdom Metazoa; phylum Arthropoda; class Insecta; order Hymenoptera; family Colletidae; genus Colletes; species Colletes gigas. The sequence continues at coordinate 7,007 of NW_025106734.1, forward strand.
TCGAACGCGTCACTGGGCCCGCTGACCCAGGGGTTTTTCCCGTCCCTTTCGACCTGTAACGCTTTCTCTTTTAACCTATATGTAGTTCTTACTCCGCTCAAGTTCCTCGCATTTCCCGATACCACACTCGGCCATTCTGATACAGGACATCTGCCCTCAGATGTCTTCACTGTCACTCGACGCACTTTCACTATCTTCGACTAGGTCATCTTCCTCGTTTCCAACCCATGGCTTCATGTAGTCGGCTGCCGTTGACGTTGTTCGCGGACCTTCGTGGTCCCCGACCTTCTGCACCATGTAACGATTACTCCGTAAAACTTTTGTTACAGAGTAAGGTCCAAGATACTTCGCATGGAATTTCATCCCTGGAGTAGCCTGCGTCCTCTTGATTGCAACCAGCTGGCCCTGCTTGTACTCTGTTGCTTCTTTTCGATTCTTATTGAATGATTTCCTACTTTGCGCTTGAACTTCAGCAATCTTTTCTTTCGCTCGTGCTCGCACCCCATCGCGTTCCTCGTTGAACATCGTAATCCACTCATCTTCTATCATTTGTCTGATTTCAGGATCTTCTCTTATTCTCATATGTGTTCCGAATAATAAACGGAAGGGCGTCGTATTGGTGCTTCTACTCGGTGTAGCGTTTAAATACTTCTGTGCCAGGTCGAGTTGTTTATACCATTGTTCCGGTTTCGGTGCAGCTAATTTAGTTAATAACGGTATTAATGTTCTATTAATTCTTTCAATTTGTCCGTTTGCTCGCGGCATTCCTGTCGTTATCAACACGTGGCAAATCCCTTCTTGCTTGCAATAGTCTTCAAAGGCGTCGGACGTGAAACTTGTACCGCGGTCAGAAATAATCCTTCTTGGGTTTCCGAACACTGCAGATTGTTTTTCTAATCGAACAATAACTTCAGCTGAACTCGTCGATTTTGTTGCGTACAACCATACGAACTTGGTGAACGCATCAATAACAGCAAAAATATGTCTATAAGATTTTTTCGTCGAGGGTAGTGGACCCAGATGATCGACGTGATAGGTATCAAACGGTAACTCTCCCTTATCAATACTATTTAAAAGTCCTTCTTGTTTACCGTGTTTTCGCTCTGCTAAAATACAATTCACACAATTACGCACAACTTTTTCTACCTGCTGTCTCATTCCTTTAAACCAATAATCCCTCTTCAATAGAGCCTCGGTTTTGGTCACCCCAAAGTGACCGCGCTCGTGGGCTCGACGTACTACCTGCACTTGCATTTGTTTAGGTACGATTACTAACGGAACATCGTTCACTTCTTTATACAACATACCATTTCGCACAACATAACCATTCGCTTGATGCTGTTCGATATTGTCTCGAATTTCGCGCAAACTAATGTCTTCTTCTTGAGATTTACGCAATCTAACAATAATCCCATCATCACTCTCATCTATTGACATAACCGCAGGTAACGGGTTCCTACTTAATACATCAACGTGTACCATGCTTTTACCCGGCCTGTGTTCAACTTTATATCGGAATTCTTCGAGAAGGAGTGCCCATCTAGCTACGCGCACACACAGATCTTTCTTATTCATTGTTAACATGAATGCCTGACAATCTGTAACAATCTTAAATGATATTCCTAGTAAATAAACACGAAATTTCTTTAAAGCTTTTATAATTGCTAAGAATTCAAGTTCATAGCTGGAATACTTCTCTTCGGCTGGTGAAGTTTTCCCACTTGCGTAATAAACTGGATGAAAAGCACCATCCTCGTTATCGCGTTGCAATAAAATTGCTCCATACCCTAAGCTAGACGCATCGGTGTGCAATTCAGTTTCGGCGCCGGTACTATATAATCTCAAAACTGGTGTACTGCTCAGAATTAACTTAAGTTTATTGAACGCTTCTTGCTCTAACGCCTCAAATTTAAATTTATCACTCTTTCTTAGCAAATTCGACAACGGTCTTGCAATAACAGAATACTGACGAATAAATTTTCTGAAGTATCCCGTTAAACCTAAGAAACTTTGAATATCTCTTATACAACGTGGTTTCGGAAATTTTATTACGGCCTTGGTCTTATGCTCCGACGGCCGAACGCATCCGTTATCAACAATATGCCCTAAATATTCTGCTCTCGTTCGCAAAAAATCACACTTGCTCCAATTAATCAGTAACCCATACTGAGACGCTACGTTCAACACGCTTCTTAGGTTCTCAACTGCACTTGCTATATCATTAGCTACGACTATTATATCATCCAAGTATATACGAGCGATGCCGGTTACTATTACCTCCCTGAATACTGCGTTAATAAATTTTTGAAAGACGGCTGGCGAATTGCAAAGCCCGAACGGCACCTTTAAAAATTCGTAATGGCCGGTAGGCACAATGAAGGCTGTATATTTTCGACTACAGTGGAACCTCGCATAACGAGCATAATTCGTTCCGGAGTCTTACTCGTAACGCGAAACACTCGTTAAGCGAAACAATTTTTACCATATAAATTGATGTAAAATACGATAATGCGTTCTATGCCGAAAAAAATACTCCAAATTTGAAATTTTCAAAAAAGTACTCAAAAAAACGTTATGTATAATATTTATTCAAAGAAAAATACATGTAAATGGTTAATAAGCGTGATTCATTGTCATCTTTTCTTAGTAACATACCTAATTTCTTTTTACTAGAAAGCTGTCTAGAGACATTTGTTTTTGCCGACCCTTCAAAATTTGATAAAAATGTGACACCGCATTATCATTGAATATATTTGTAGCGCGCATAGCCACTGTCTTATTAGGGTGATGCTTCTTAATGTACGAAGCAACACTTTCCCATGCTTTTAGCATTTCTCTTATTTCGCCAGAAGATTGTTGCTTTGTTGTTACCTCCTCCTCCTCCACACCTTCTTGCTGTGAAGCAGAATGCAACTCCATAAGCTCTTCAGTGGTCAGCTCTTGACTGTGCTCTTCTATAAGCTCATCGATATCGTTGTGATCCACCTCCAGCCCCAACATATTGGACAGAGACACAATCTCATTGACTACAGGGTCCTCAGATACTACAACGGTCTCAAACCCCACAACGTCACATTCGACAACGCTCTCTGGCCAAAGCTTCTTCCAAGCAGAAGTGAGAGTTCTCTTGGTAACTCCTTCCCACGCCTTTTCGATCATCTTGAGGCAGGCAACAATGTGGAAGTGATATTTCCAAAACTCTGTAAGAGTGAGATTGGTCCCTTCAGTCACCTCAAAACAACGCTCAAAGAGTGCTTTTGTATAGAGCTTCTTAAAATTAGAAATAACCTGCTGGTCCATTGGCTAGAGTAACGGAGTTGTGTTGGGAGGCAGAAACTGGATCTTGATGAAATTGTATTCTTCAAGGAGATCATTTTGTAGGCTTGGAGGATGAGCAGGTGCGTTGTCCATAACAAGCAAGACATGGAGTGGAAGATTCATCTCAAGCAAATATTTTTTCACAGAAGGACCAAACACTTCATTAATCCAATCAGTAAAAATGTCGCGTGTCACCCAAGCCTTCTTGTTGGATCTCCACATCACATTTAGCTTGCTCCTCTGAACTTTACACTTCTTGAATGCTCGTGGAGTTTCTGAATGGTATATAAGTAGCGGTTTAATTTTCAAATCACCGCTTGCATTGGCACAAAATAGCAGCGTGAGGCGGTCTTTCATTGGCTTCTCTTCTGCTGTTATATATGTTCGCTTCGGCATCTTTTTCCAGAAGAGACCCGTCTCGTCACAATTAAAAACTTGTTGCGGCAAATAACCCTCAGAATCTACGAGCTTCTTGAAGTCGGCGATGAAGTTCTCTGCTGCCTTTGTGTCGGAGCTTGCTGCTTCGCCGTGCGTCACAACGCTGTGGATACCTGTTCTTCTCTTAAACTTCTCAAACCACCCACGACTTGCCTTAAATTGTACTTCTTCTCTGGCCGTTGATGATCCTGGCGTCTTCTTAACGAGGTCGGCGAAAATCACTTTCGCCTTCTCACAAATTATGCTTTCGTTAATTGTGTCGCCTTGCAATTGCTTTTCGTTTATCCATATGAGCAGCAACCTTTCAACATCGTCGAGAATACGTAACCTTTGCGTAGATATTCTTGTCACTCCCTTTGAAGCATCTACCTCCATAATCTTGCCCTTGTTCTTGAGAATGGTGCAAATGGTTGATGTAGACCGATTGTATGTGCGTGCTAAATCAGCCACGCTCACACCTCGTTTTTGTTTTTCAATGATTTTACGTTTTATTTTGAAGGTTATTTTTAGTCTCTTATACAAGGTGCTCTCTTGCGGCTTTTTCTTCGGGGACATTTTGTAAGGGGATGTTGGGGTATAATTTAGTATACGAGACGGCTTGTCTTGGTTTTGTGAGAGGAAATCTTTATTATACATATGCTGTGGTCAACTATCTTGTAACGACTGACCGATTCCGCCACGACACGCGGCCGCTCGGACCTCCCCTTCGCTTAAACAAAAACGCATCAGGACTCTGGAAATTTCCAGAGTCCACGTGTGGAATTTTTATACTTCCACACTCTCCCTAAAATTTCACACGACGATTACATAGTAACTCTTTTTTACTTACTAATCCTAATTTTAAACGCATAAATTCAAATCTTGATTTTGCAAGTGGTTTTGTTAAAATGTCCGCGCATTGATCTTCACTCTTTACATATTTAACATTAATTATTCCTCGCTCATAACTTCGTGTAACAAACGCGTGAGCCATACTATCTCCTTTGCAGCGATAGCCGCGCTTACATATTCTGCTTCTGTGGTAGACTGTGCAACACATTGTTGCTTTTTACTCTGCCACGTTATTGCAGCCTCGCCAAACTTACATAGAATACCGCTTGTTGATTTTCTATTGGTTTTATCACTTGCAAAATCCGCGTCACTAAAACATTCTAATTTCCCTTCCGTTTTATAATATAAACCTATATCTATTGTTCCTTTTATATACCGCAAAATACGTTTTACTAAACGCCAGTGGGCATTCGTAGGTTTTTCCAATGACCTAGATGCCACATTTACTGCGAATGCTAATCAGGTCGTGTGACTACTTGTAAATACATTAAATGTCCTACCGCCTCACGATATGGTACTTCAACTTCATCTATACTATCTAGATCACTAGTGTCCCATCCTGTATCCATAGGCGTAGACACCGGCTTAGCATCAGTCATTTTAAAACGTTCTAATGTCTTTTGTATATAGCCTGATTGATTTATGAAAATGGTACCATCACAGATTTTAGTTATTTCAATTCCTAAGAAACTTTTGACATCCGTCGTTGTTTTCACCTTAAACCTACCCTGTAGCTTACACATGAAAGAGTCGATTTCCTTTTCATGATTTGCAGCTATTAGGCCATCATCCACCCATAAAACTAAGAAAAATTTCATATCATCTTTAACTTTATAAAATAGACACGGATCGGCGTTACTCTTCCTTAAACCGCACTTTGTCAAAAAATTCATAAAGCATTTTGACCATTGCCTCGGAGCTTGCTTTAGACCGTACAAACTCTTTAACAGTTTACATACGCGTCCCGTTCCATCCTGAAAACCTCTCGGCTGCTGCATATAAATTTCTTCATTTATCGTACCATATAAAAACGCGGTTTTTATATCGAATTGTCGTAAATACAATTTTTCTTGAGCAACAATACTAAGCAAAGTTCTTACGGTATCAAAACGGACCACAGGGCTGAACGTCTCGTAGTAATCGACTCCTTCCTTTTGTGAGCAACCTTTTATAACGAACCTTGCTTTATATCGGGTTTCATTTGAATCTGAATCTGTTTTGCAACGAAAAACCCATCGATTTCGAAAAACCTTCTTTTCTTTTGGTTTTTCAACCAAAACATACGTATTATTTTCATGTAATGATTCCATTTCCTCGTTCATGGCCTCTTTCCATTTTTCCGCATCTTTTGTGTTTATCGCTTCTTCATAATCTATTGGCTCCGCATTAGCCAAAATCGCAATAGGATTTCCGTAAAATTCTGTTTTCTTTAATTTTGTTCGATCTCTTAATTTCCTAGTGTGCACTTTTTGATCGGTTATCTTTTGCACAGAATTATCGTTCTCTGGACTCTCATTATAGCTCGACTCACTACTTTTAGACTCTGTTTCATTTGTGCTTTCATTGGATTTATCACCTTGTTTTTCTAATTCAATCACTACTTCGGTTTTACATACTTTCTCATCTTTAAATAAAACATCTCTACTCATTACAACATCACGTACTTCAGGAATCCAGATACGATAACCCTGTACATTTTCAGAATATCCTACAAAGTAACCTTTATAAGCTTTCTTATCCAGTTTCTTTCTCTTTTCTTTAGGAATGTGCACGAAACATTCTGTACCAAAAACTTTTAAATGATTTACGTTCGCTGTCTTATCAAACCATAATTCAAAAGGCGTTTTATTTTCTACTTTAGTTGGTCCTGTGTAGTTTAATACATGTACAGCACAATTAATCGCTTCCGCCCACAAAAATTTCGGCAAATCCGGCTTCGAAAACAACATTGAACGCGCCGCTTCCACTACGATTCTATTTTCACGCTCGGCGGTTCTGTTCTGTTCCGGTGTGTATGGAATAGTAACAGCGTGTCTTATACCTAATTCTTGTAAAAAATTACTAACTTCTTCGTTTACATATTCTTTCCCTCCGTTGGTACGTAATTCTTTAATGTTATTGCCAAAACGCGTTTTTACCTCATTGCAGAAAATTTTAATTTTTCCCTTCACTTCGGATTTATTATGTAAAAAATAAACTTTCCGATAACTGCTATAATCATCTTTAAAAATAACATAGTATTTACTTTTACCCAGCGATTCTACAGGCATCGGTCCGCATACATCGGAATGTATCAATTCTCGTGCCGCTGTTGCACGTTCAATTTTCTTTCCGAAGGGTAACCTGTGATGCTTACCATACGCACAACCGTCACAAAATTCGCTATCTACCGTTACATCTATTCCTCTATCTTTGAGAAAAGACTTTACATGGCGTTTGTTCTGATGACAGAGCCTTTCATGCCATAATTGCAATGTGTCAACTTTATTCGCTGTGCACGCTACACTCGGAACTAAAACCTGCAAATCGATTCTATATAATTTCCCGATTTCTATTCCTACAGCTACAACCTTATTTTTACACGTAAATATGCATTCTTTGCCTTTTTTAGTAAGCGAAAAATCTACGCCCTTTTTTGCGGCAGCTCTTACAGAAAATAGATTATGTTTCATACACGGTACATACAAGACATCGTATAAAATTCCTTCTAGCTGTTTTCCGTTTACATTCGTTTTGATTCGTACATTACCTTGGCCAATTGCTGACACTTTCTCACCGTTACCGATGTAAATCTTTACCGATTCCTTAAGCCGTTGATACTCGGTGAACCACTCTCGTCGATTCGTCATATGGTCTGACGCACCTAAGTCAATTAGCCAATAATCGTCATCGTCTTCCTGTCTTGTACATCCTGTGAATGCCTGCGCTGAATCGTGCGACGAATCCTCACTCCTCTTGCGTTCGTTCTTCTTTCCTTCGCCCTTTCTTACCGTGCAGTTTCTCGCCATATGATCCTTTGATCCACATTCGAAACAGCCTCTACAATTTTGTTGCTTATGACCCTTCAAGCCACATGCATGACAGATACTTGTCTTCCCTTTCCAATGAATTTTCCTTTCTGCGTTGCTCGTGGTTTTCTTCGTGGAATTAGCTCGCAGATTCATTTTTGAAAGTAAGGCCGTTGTGGATTCTTCCGTGTCGTCCCTTTTCTGCATGCGTAATTCTTCGGTCATGAGTCTCGCCGTTAGATTTTCAACCGTTCTTTTGTTTTCTGCCGTTGAATCCCATGCACTATGAAAATAATTAAACTTTGGTGGCAACGTCGAAAGAATTTTTGTAACCAGCATAGAAGAAGGTAATTCTCCACCAAGTGCTTTCATTTTACTCGCCATTTGTTCGAGTTTCGATATATGCTGTGCCACATTTCCTGCAGGATCCCAACGAAATTCAAAAAATTCCTTTTGAATCAAAGACAGACTTTCATCTGATTTCATGTCAAAGACATTGTGTAGCTTTTGCCACATGTCTTTTGCCGTATCACAATTCATTATTAATCGCAATGGCTTTGATTCAAGCGTGGTAACGATTAGTTTGTTCGCTTCTTTATTAGCATTATTCCATCTGGTCAACATTATTTTCAATTTTCACTTCCTTCCTCGGACTTGATGAATGTGCCATCGCACACTTCCAGCAGATCGTTACTTTCCATCAGAGTACGTATGACAAATCGCCATTCTTGCCAATTATCGGCATTTCTTAACTTCTCGACCTTAATCCTGCCGATATCCATACTTTTTGACTTGCGAACGTACTAGGAATTTTTTCCAACACTAACGAAAAAACACACAGAGACGAGCCGTTAAAAAAAACTTCTTAAATACACTTTCCACAGCTTATTTTCTTTTTCCTTTTCACCTCACTTCCACTAGCACCCCTGGGCCCATAACCTGTTGGGGTATAATTTAGTATACGAGACGGCTTGTCTTGGTTTTGTGAGAGGAAATCTTTATTATACATATGCTGTGGTCAACTATCTTGTAACGACTGACCGATTCCGCCACGACACGCGGCCGCTCGGACCTCCCCTTCGCTTAAACAAAAACGCATCAGGACTCTGGAAATTTCCAGAGTCCACGTGTGGAATTTTTATACTTCCACAGGGGATGGCCGGGATTCGTGGTAAAGTGCAACTGTTGCGGCGCGCGGAATCCGTCAAGTAAATTCGCCACTCAACGTCGGGCTCGCGTCGTTCCGAAGTAAACTAATAACTCGGATGGAGGAATAACGAGGATGTAGCTTTGGTTGGTTATTTAGGTTTATTAATACTGCACGCGACTTCTATTTACAAAAGATGCGAATGATCGACGATGCCTGTATCGTAGGCGTAAGAAGTTAGAGTTTAATGGTCGTTGTTAGGCTGATGTTTCAGAATGAAGTCTCAGAACGAAGTGAAGATTTTTGCCTCGCTTGGCCTTTTCTTAAACTCCCATGCCGTCTCCTCCCTTCCAAATCACCCTTACGCGATGCCCTTGGAAGGGCGTGCGTGTCGCGTGGGAGTGTGGAAATTTCGAGACGATGTCGCTGAATTTGTTGCTCTCCTGATCCTTGTAATACTTAGCGAAAAATAGAGCCAGTGTTTTTATGCGGAGGTCTGGGCTGGCCTGCAGATGCCGGAGTTTCAACCTGCACGCTGCCGACGAAACCCAGGCCCCGTCATAAACCATTGGGCGTACGTCTAGGTACCGCTAGCTGCGCCTAGCGACAATGGTTCTGTCTTAAGTGGTTGCTTCGTCGAATTTGGAGATTTATGCCAGGGCTGAATGTTGGCACGCAGATGTAGATGCTCGAAGTACCGAATATCGAAGAGTTTTTCCCTGGCATAAATCTCGCTTTGTTGCGTTTTTTTTTGTTGGGCGCGGTGCTGGAAGCAGAGTGTCCGCTTTCCGCGCTCAACAGCAACGTTTGGAAATAATGTCGGCTTTATTCGTCTTTCCTCGATGATGCCCTGGACGAGACTGATTCTCGATCGTCCGAACATTTGGTCATCGCCGGTGAATCGGCATTTCTCCAAAGCACGGCGTCGCGTCCGCGCGGCGTAACATAAACTCTTTCGGCGGCTCGCGGTCGCCTTTGACCTACTGCCACGTGTGCATGGCAGCTGGTCAGCCAACGGTTTACAATTTTTACAAGGGTTATTAATATTTGCACAAAAAAATCACAAATAATGTCTGAACACAAGTTTGGAAAAATGTGTGATCACATGGAACACTAAGATGCTAGCGCAACAAGTTCTAAACAGACTGATGTAGCAATGGCACGAAAAGTTCCATCGCACAATTCGAGGATTCCCCTATCCACGTCACTCGTTATGTGAAACGTCGCTCGTTAAGCGAGTCATTTTTTTACAATTTATATTGCTCGTTATGCGAATTACTTGTTATGCAAGGTGCTCGTTAAGCGAGGTTTCACTGTACTTTCTTCTACAGGAACGTGAAAAAATCCGTTTTTTAGGTCGAACGTGCTAAATATTTTTGCGCCCTGCAGTGAATCTAACTCATCTTCTACTAAAGGTAAAGGGTACCGGTCCTTTAAGATTTTTTTATTCACCTGTCTATAGTCAACACAAATTCTAGTTGACCCATTCTTTTTTTTTACTAAGACTATTGGACTAGCGTAATCTGAATTAGATGGTCGTACAATTTCATAATTCAACCACGACGTTATTTGTTTACTAACTTCAACTTTCTCGACAGGCGACAATCTTCGCGGTCTCTGGTACACGGGTATATCGTCACTTAGAATAATGCTCATGGCGACCCCAACTTCGCGTGTTTTATTAGGTTTATAATTGCCTATTAAATCTTTTACCGCTTCTTTATATTCGGGAACTACGACATGCGACAGATCTATCTCATCGGGTGCAACTTCTACGTTAATATTAAAAACTTCCGGAATATCTAGTTTTTTAATAAAAATTTCTCCTCCCTTCATAATAAGTTCTACCGAGTCTAGAAATTCTGTACCAATTATTAAACTATGAGATGTCAATGCATCAGGTATGACGTGTACATTTATCGGATACGTTGTGTAATCTATTGTTATATATGTTGAAAATTCTCCTAAAGTATAACTTCTTTCCATTCCTACACCGCGGAATTGTAAGATTCTATTATTCAGCCTAGGAGCGCCAATTTTAATATAATGATCCGCACGCATTAAATTCAAGTCGCTTCCAGAATCTATTAAAGCTACGAATTCGCAATTTTCAATCTGTACCTCTTTCAGTCGTTTTCTCCGTGATTCTTCTGACGCACTACTCACATCCTTTACAAACTTATTGGCACCATTACATTTAGACGCAACATGCCCATATTCGTTGCACTTAAAACATTTTACACCTTTATCCTTTGTCGGGCAGTTCGTACTCAAATGACTACGATCCCCACACAAGAAACATCTCCGTGCATTTTCTTGTACCGCAGCTCCACGGATTATCTTCTTCGGTTTGTCTTCAGTTCTTCTGTTCTTCGCTCTTGAATTCTCCTTCATGGCTTCGTATGACTCGAATTTTTCTTTTAACTCGCGAACAGTCTTAGCGCCGTACAATATCATTTTGTTTGATTCGTCGTCTTGAATACCATCAATGATATATTTTATTGTTGCCGACACTTACATGTCTGCTTGCTTGCCTATCTCCAGCATCTGGTAAATGTACTCCTGATACGACTCGTTCGACTTCTTAGTTCTGCGAGAAAGTGCCTTATGTATTTGTTAAGTACCGGATCACATAAACGAACACATTAACTTTACAACTGTTTATTTACTACAAAATGCAATACATCGGCAAGGTACACAAACGGCTGGGCCAGCGGCCATACTGCGTCCTCCGCGTTCGCCGCGACACCTGCCGAGCCCGGCTGGCGTGACGTCACGATCACGTGTCCGGACAGTACGTGACACCCCTCCCCTCTAGTTTGGATAATAATAATAATAATAATAATAATAATAATAAAAGAAAATCCTCAAGATATTACTGTGTGTTGAACAAAAATTCGATTTTAAGAAATAAAAGAAACAAAAAAAAATAAAACATTTTGGTGAAATCAGAAGAAAATTGTCAAACTGGATTACTGATTTGGTATCGAAATTCGAGCACCGGGCCGGTTAATTGTTCCTTTTCCTTAAGTTATACTTGTGAGGCTCTATTTTGTTGTTTTTCTTCGGTATTGTTGCCGCTGCGGTTCCGGTCTTTTTACGGTCTTCGGGAATTTGAAGTTTTGGAACGCATCGTAAATGGTCGATGTGTCGTCGGTGTGTGTTTCCGGTGAGGTTCTCTCGCACTTCGTACGACAGCGGCCCAGTCTTCGATATGACTGTTGCCCTTATCCATTTCGGCCCGTCCTTTTTGTGTGTGCGCATTCTCGCCTGGTCTCCAACGTTCAGCTTCCGTGCGCCCGTTGGGGTATCTGCTCCTATTTCCGAGCGGAATTTGTTTCGTGGCGATAACCCATTTAGTGGTGTGCGTAGTTTTCTTTTCATCATCAATTCTGCCGGTGAGACACCGGTTGTGCCTGTTGGCGCTGTATGTTGTTTTATGAGAAACCGGCTTATTTTTGTCTCCCAGTCTCCTTCTTGGAGGATTTTCAACGATTGTTTTGTTGTTTGGACTGCTCGTTCGGCTTGTCCATTTGATGCAGGGTGGTACGGTGCAATGAATATCGATTCAATTCCGTTCCTTTTGCAAAATTGCCGCATTTCTTCCGATCTGAACGACGTATCGTTATCCGAGACGATCGTTTCGGGTACTCCGAACGTCGCGAAGAGTCGGCGTAATTCGCGTATCACATTTGTTGATGACGTCGATGGGACGCGGCAAACTTCGGTCCATTTAGAATAGGCGTCGACTATTATTAAGAATGTTTGACCTTGATAAGGCCCCGCGAAATCCAGGTGAATTCGGATCCAAGGCTCGCCTGGACTCTCCCAACACTGTATCGGTGCTCGCGGGGGGTTATGTCTTGTTTCTTGGCATCGGTCGCAATTTTTTATCATTGCTTCTAGTTGTCCGTCTATGCCTGGCCACCACGCATATGACCGCGCGTAAGCTTTCGTTGCCACAATTCCGGGGTGATTTGCATGAAGATATTTTTTTATTTCTTGCTGTAGACTTGCCGGAATCACGACTCGTGAGCCCCATAGTAGACATTCATCCTCGATCGATAATTCGTTACGCTTAAGTGAGAACGCTTGGTACTTTTTTTCGATTTTTTTTGGCCAACCCATCTTTAACCATTGCTGAACGAGTTTCAGTGTTTTGTCCTTTCCCGTCTCGATGGCAATTTCCTTTGATGATATCGGATTCCGAGTTACACCTTCCAACATGAGCACGTCGCCGCCGTTTTCATCGTCTACTACCTCTTCTTCCAGTGGAAATCTTGATAGAAAATCAGCATTCCCGTGTTTTTTTGCCGGTCGATAGATTAGCTTGTAATTGTATGCTGACAGTGTAATTTTGTAGCGTTTAAGTTTCGGTGACACTTGTTCCGAACTTTGTTTCTTGGGTTCGAATATTCCCAAAAGCGGTTGGTGATCAGTGATGAGAGTGAATGCGCGTCCCGATAGAAATTGGTGGAAGTGTGTTACCGCTTGTATCAATGCTAGCGCCTCGCGGTCTAGCTGTGCGTATTCCCGTTGAGTTTTATTCAACGTTTTTGAGAAAAACGCGATTGGTTTTTCTGTTTGGTCGGGTAGCTGATGGGCCAATACTGCGCCGATCCCGATCGGTGAGGCATCTGCCGACAATACTATCGGCAGTTTGTCGTCGAAATGTATTAAAATCGATCTTCCCACGAGTTTCTTCTTTAGATTTTCGAACGCGTTTTGTTCTTTTTCGCCCCAGTTCCATTGTACGTCTATGTCCAAAAGCCTATGTAATGGTTCGGCAATGATTGCCCTGTCTTTTATGAATCGGGCGTAGAAATTTATCCCTCCTAAGAAAACCTGTAATTCTCGCTTATTCGCCGGAGCTTTCATATTTTTAATTGCCGTTGTTTTGCTTTCAATCGGTTGAATGCCTTCTGTTGATATCCTATGTCCAAGGAAGTCCATCGATTTCACTGAGAATACCGATTTTTCGACATTTACTCGTAGGTTTGAGTCTTGTAAGCGTTTTAGAACTTCATTCAGTCGTTTGTCGTGCTCTTCTTGAGTTGGGCCTTGTATTTTTACGTTGTCCAAATAAATTTGTATACCTGGTATACCCGATAGAATTGTCGCCATGAACCTTTGAAATATCCGTGGTGCCGCCGCGATGCCGTCTAATAATCGGTTTACATTGAATAGTCCTGCTGGGGTGCTGATGGTAAGAATCTTTGAGGTTCCTTCGTCGACACGCAGTTGTTTATACGCATCGCGGAGGTCGACTTGAGAAAAGAATTCGCCTCCGTTCAACGTCGTCAGCGCTTCTTCCACCGTCGGTAACGGGTATTCGGAATCACGTATTTCTGGGTTGACAGTAATTTTATAATCCCCGACGACTCTTATTTTTCCATTAGATTTCCTGACAAACAGTACTGGTGTTGCCCAGTCCGATTGATCCACCGGTGTAAGCATTTTTTGCTCAACCATTGACTTTAACGCATCTGTGGCAGCCTCCTGCAGACCGTAAGGTATCCGTCTGGCTTTCAGGAATTTTGGATGTGCATTTTCTTTTAGTTCGATATGGATCGGTGATCCAATATGTCCCTCCAGTTTTTTTGACGTGAGTCGTGGAAATTTTTCAAGAATTCTAGTTTTGTTGTTTTTTTCTTCGCTTACGTTGTTTATGCCAGTGACGGCAATTCCTAGCTGCTTAAACCAATTTCTTCCCAATAAGTTCGGACCTCGTGTTTCGTTAGTGACCACAATTGGTAATGATATTTCTTTTTGTTTATGCTCGACTACTACATTCGTTACACCAATGATTTCAAGTGGCTTTTTTCCGTATCCAAAAAGTTTTACTCGGTTTTCTTGCCAGTTTGGTTGTGTATTTTTGAATATCTTTTCGTACGTTTGTTTGTTTATGAGCGATAAATGGGCACCGTTGTCCACTTCGAATTTGCAGGAGTGTGAGTTGATTTTTATGTCTATTACGTAGTCATCGTTGCTTCTTCTTTTTTGCATAGATTGTACCCTAAAGGTGTGTATATCGTAGTCGCTGTCGTCGCTAGATTGCTCATCTATTCGATGTGTTTTCGACGGCTTCTCCATTGTCGATTCTTTTTCTTCGCTTGATTTTTGTTTTTTTTTGCACACTCGACTTAGGTGTCCAATTTTTTTGCAGAATCTACATTTTTCGTTCTTGTATAGACATTTATCTTGAGTGTGGTTTGAGTAACCGCATCGATAACACGGTTCTCGAGTCGGTTTTTTTATTTTTGTTTTGTTTAATGTTTTCTGATTATGCGTTACGTTTTGGACTGCTACTGCGTCGATTTGTTTCAGTAATCTCTGTTGTTGTTCCGCCGACTCTGTACTACATGCTATTTCTACTGCCTTGTCCAAGGACAGTCCGTCCGTGTTTGTCTCGCTCGTCACTTCTTCATGACGTCGACATAGGTACCTTTGTAGGTCTTCATTTCGTATCCCCGCTACAAATCTATCGCGTAGCATTATATTAAGAGGTAATTTCCCGTTTGGTCCCGTGAATTTACAGTCCAACGCTAGTCTTCGTATTTCGCGTACAAAATCCTTTAGTGATTCATTTTCCTGTTGATCGCGTTTGTGGAAATGGACTCTCGCGAGTAGTTCGTTTATGCTCTTACCGAAATGCGCTCTGCATTTGTTAAGTATTTCTGTAAACGTGACGTCTTTAGGAGCAGTTGGCGAACAGATGGATTTAATAATCGCGTAGTTCTTTGAGCCTATCGCTGTCAGTAACATGGCACGTTTTTGTGATTCATTTGTTATGTTGTTTGCCTCCAAATAGAATTCGAGCTGCTCTACGTAGTCGTCCCACGCTTGTTTATCAGGTTCGAACTCGGCTAGTTTACCAATATTTGGGGACATGACGTCAACGCTTACCTCTATCGGATTCCGTGTCGTTTGTTTTGTTGTCTCCGTTGAATCCTTCGTTTTCGATTCCTCGTCTTGCTCTGATTTTTCCGCTTTTGTTTTCACAAATTCCGCGAGGGCTTTTCGGAGATAGTTGATGTTCGCTGTTGATTTTACCGCAATTTCATAATGTTCACAAATGTCTATCAGTTCATCTTTCGTTAAATTATATATCCACGAGGTTTTCTGCGTAGCCACGTGTTCTTCGATTTCGTCATTCATTTGTCGTAGCACTTTGTCCTTCGCGAGGATCGTTTCGTATACTCGTCGCCATTGTTAAGTACCGGATCACATAAACGAACACATTAACTTTACAACTGTTTATTTACTACAAAATGCAATACATCGGCAAGGTACACAAACTGCTGGGCCAGCGGCCATACTGCGTCCTCCGCGTTCGCCGCGACACCTGCCGAGCCCGGCTGGCGTGACGTCACGATCACGTGTCCGGACAGTACGTGACAGTATTTTATGCACGTCCACAGATTGTGAAAATTCGGATCTGAGCGCTTGCTTCATGTCGGACCATTTGCGGCAACATTTTTCATAGTTAACGAACAATTTAGCCGATCCTCGTAATAACCTCTTTGCATATATGACTTTTTGCACGTCGCTCCACTCACATAACTCAGCCATATCTTAAAATTCTCGAATCCAACCACGAACATTTTCGTTATTGTCACCGCAGAAAGTGCCCATTGATTCTTCAATATCCTTAAACGTCAAAATCTGCATTCGTCTTGATAACTCTCTAACACTGTCCCGATCATCTTCATCTTCGTCTTCATCACCGTTATCATCTTCACCATGTTCGATCTCCAGTGTCAAAGCTGCTTTAAAACGATCTTGCAGCAGTTTTTTATTTCCGGTGGTCCTGAGCTTACGTTTTTTTAGTTCTTCCTTCAGCTGGCACAACTTCATTGTCTCTACTTATTTCAACTTGTCACTGCGCGAACTTCCTTGTTGTTCAATATCGATGATAGTGTCGTTTCCTTCGTCCAACATCTTAAACGATTTCACAACACAGTTCAACTTTTATTACACGAATATCACTGTTATATAGTTCCGTTGTTGTTTCGAACCATCCCGGAGGGGCCCCCAAAATTTGTGGGTATTTGTTCAAAACGATCTTTATTTAAATATTAAAAGTGACTAGGAACTAATTTTAAGACTATTTGAATAACAGCTACGCTCAAACTGATATAACTTAGAACGACAACTTAAAACAACAACTTAAAATGACAACTTAAAGCGACTTGTTACGGCAACGTCTTGTCAAGTGAGTCTCCTTTTTCCGCTCGAAACATCCCTTTTTAAAACCTTTTCCGCCCCACCATTCAAGCTTCTTTCGGGCGCGTACATGACCAAATATGGTCATGCTTGCGTTTCGCACCCCTGCGCGAGAGGACCTCGAACGCGTCACTGGGCCCGCTGACCCAGGGGGTTTTCCCGTCCCTTTCGACCTGTAACGCTTTCTCTTTTAACCTATATGTAGTTCTTACTCCGCTCAAGTTCCTCGCATTTCCCGATACCACATATATAAACAAAAGAGGATTAAGAATTGACTATAGTTAATTAGATCGATACCGTGAAGTTTCCTTTTAATAATTGTTGGAATTCAAAAGCGAAAGATACGATTATTGTCTTTTTTAATTTTGAATTTCCCAGAATTTCATCAACGAACGAAATTTTGACCAACTCGTATCCCACCGCTGCCACCAGTTTAGTTGTTACGTGCGGGGTAGGGGAGGATGATGGTAGGTGGTCGTGAGCGATTGCTCGTACCCCGGCGTAACGCTTAAACACCTTCGAGTTCTCAAAGGAAAAGTATAAGGGATCGGAGTTGATCTGAGCTTATACGAACTCTTCGCTCGTTGAATATAAATCGGGGAAAATGTATATATTAAAGAAAGAAACGAAATGTGATGGACATTGACATATATGTATTTCGTGAAATACAAGATCCGAAATTTGGTAGAAATGGATTATAAATTTCCTGCTCACCAAACCAGCGCTGTATTCTCTCTCTCTTTCTCTTTCTCTTTTCACTTTACACAATGGTCGTAGCTTGAATTCAGAGGAGTTCCACTAGACACTTATACTACTAGGGAGAAATATAATGGTAACAATAATAATAATAATAATATTCGAAAAGGATTTGGTTAACGGGTAGTTCAAGTCCTTCGCGGATTGACCAACGAACTCTGCTCTCACGAACTATCCGGGACAGACAGCACGCACCTCGCGACTTAACAACTGACTGCTCCGCACTAGCCTAATTCATGGGGTTTTAACTCATGCTGTAGTGCTGAATTTGCTTGCTGAACTTCCATGTGCAAGGTTATTGAGAAAGAGATAAGAATTTGATGACCATATTGACCCGCTTTACGGACGTCCGCGTGCAGGCCTCTTGTGAAAGAGAGAGGAATTCGATGACAATGCTGACTCTAAGGAAGTGTCAAATAGTCGCAGCTAATGACCCGTTCGTCGGGACGTAACATTATATTTGTGTCACTACAATAGTTTTGTATAAGTCTTTCTACTACAGTGCAAACTCGATAAATGTCCTCAAGAGCTGTTCCATAAATGATACATTTTTATCCCCACCACTAGGGGGATCCCCCTTGAACCAGTGAGGCGAAGTGTAACCGGAGACGTAGCGGCTTTCTTTAAAAATCTTTATTGCCTTCGTCATCTTAGTTTAAATGTCCCTGTCAGTGTGACCACACTACTGTACAAGAAGAAAGTTTTATATTTTTTACTTTTTTTTAATAAAAATTTTACTATCATCTGGGGAAGATTTTTCTAATTAAAATGAGACTAAACACGATATAAATCGGCCAATATTTGTTACCATAATATTGAATTAAATATTGTGTACTCGTATCTTCGCAAGGTCAGTGGATAGTACATTTATCGAACAGAGATAGCTAACGAAACCTCTTATCTCATAAGTGTTGCAGTTTTTGATCACTTACGGGACGGTGGAAGCGTTCCGTTTGAAAATAGCTACCTCCCATTCGATAAATGTAGCCAGCACCTTGATCCGTCGTTCTTTGATGTTTCCGAATATAGAAAAGGACAGCACACGAAGGATAAATAAAGAGAGAAAGACTCGCAAGTACAATATTTAATTCAATATTATGCTACCAAATATTGACCGATTTATATCGTGTTTAGTCTTATTTTAATCAGAAAAATTTCGCCCATATGATAGTGAAATTTTTATTAACAAAAAGTAAAAAATAAAAAACTTTCTTCTGTGCAGTAGTGTGGTCACACTGACGCGGATATTTAAACTGGGGCGATAAATCCGAGTTTCAGTCCCTCTTTCTTCTTTAGCTACTGACTCTTTCTACGTTCGAAGCGTCGGCAAACTACAATCAAATTCGAAAGACGATTCTCCTATTCCGTAAGTGTTGCTGACCGGACCCGGAGTAGCGACATTTATCGAGTTTTCACTGTAATTTGCTTCTGAATTCTAAATTTTTTTTTCACCTCCATTTTTTTTATACAAAATATATGCGTTCCAAATACTAATGTCTAACAAATGGAAGAATATTTTTTTATAATATTTTTTCCCCCTTTTTCTGGTAATGGGATAGTCATGTAAATGCTGATCTAGACGATCAACACCTCCCATCGTTTCGTTATAATCTATCACCACTTTCGGTTTAGACATAACATTACCGTCTTTATCTGTTTTGCTTGTAGTTGCCTTTTCGGTGTTATGTACTGTAGATAGCAAACAAACATCTCTTTTATCTTGCCACTTCATTATCATCACTTTTCCACGTCGAGCAGCTATTTCACACTTTTTCAATTTTTTGTTTTGAATAAATTTTGGTACATCTTTTCTATTCTTCCTTACAGTCCCATATGTGTCCGTTTTATGACTTACTAAAAAATTTGCTAGTTGTGGTGATGTATAATAATTGTCAGTGGTGAGACAGTAGCCTTGGTTTAAAAGTGGTTCTAGCAACGACACAACAATTTGGGAAGTAACCGGCAGATCTTTATATTTGTCAGTTATTACTGTGCCTTTCCCTGTGTATATAATAAATGAAAAGAGATAACCACTATGAGATTCGCACAACAAAAATAATTTTATTCCAAACCTCGATCTTTTTAGTGGTATATACTGGAGTCACCCTAACCGACCTTTATATACCATTAGACTTTCATCAATCGTTATATCTCGTTCTGGTATGTATAAACTAGAACATTTATTATTTATTGTTTCATAAATAGGCCAAATTTTGTAAAGTATTGGGTTGGGATGAGTATTTCGGTCAAATGTTTCATTATTACAAAAATGTAAATTTCTTTATATGCTTTCATATCTTCGTAGATTCATCAATTTTGGAAAAACAGGAGTACGCCATAGCGTGGCCTCGCTAAGGTGCGAAAGGTTCTGCAAAAGAAACACCTGTTCGCTTCTGGGAGTCTTTATTGGAACCAGTGATGCCAGAAAAGCACCGTCGGGTGCAGGCTCCCACATGCCAGATACGCGTACGTGAGCTCGTGGAGTTTCGGAAAGTCGACAAAGGCAAACTGACGCATGCCCTCTTTCTCGATTCTCCGAAGCTGTCGAAGTAATTTCGGACCGTTTCGTGGGAGTCGAGAGAGAAAGGCTCACATTTGCCTTCTCGCTCTTAACAACTGAAATCCGACCTCCCATCAACGACATACGATTTGGATTCTCGAGCCGAGATTCTCGACTGCCCAGGCATTTTTACTTCCCGACCTATGTAGGCGCACATAAGCGAAGTACCCATAATGAAAAAAAATTTTGTAAAATTTATTTTACGGAAATACACGTTTTAAGACCCCCTGATCATATTTTAATTATTGAAAAAAAAGAAATTTTTTTTATTAGTCCCATGTATGAGCGTACATATGTACATATATTATTAATACGATTTTTCAAAATCAAAATACTTTAAGATTGAAAATTAATAAATTAAAATGAGAGTCCACTCTTTGCCAGTATCGTGCAAGCTGTGGCATTTTTCAATAAGAAGAGTTCTTATTTTTATAACATAAACAAAACAGTAGAATTAATACTTGCGGAAATTAATTAACAATGATTTTCCTCGATATGTTTTGAGATAACCGTATCAATTTGTTATGACGAACTAAATATTATATGTTTGATTTGGCTTAACTTTGCATAAAAAAATAATTATATCGATCCATCAAAATTAATAACGTGCACGATACCGCTCAATGGAAACCACGGGAAGGTGGTGGTCTCTTCCATCAGGAGGGAAATGTAAAAAACTGTTATTTAATTATGACATTGTGCAATATAGAAATGTTTAAACTAATGTAATGAAAAAAGAGCTCGTAGATACATTAATTTTGATTAATGTACATACGAGCTATAGAAACAAAAGTGTTATACAACTGTTTACATTTCCAAAGGAAAGGGTGTGTGGGAAAGGATTGTTCTAAAATTAAGTGCGGATAAGCATTTCCCGCGAAAACATTTTCCGCGCGAACTGTCTTCGCGCATATATACAGCAAGCAAAAAATAAAATTCTACTAGCAAGCAATTTAAAAAAGGAGTAGCGCGAGAGAGATCGAACAGTCAGTTGGCAATATCCAAAAAAATATATTTTGGACATTACCAATAGCACTGCGGTTACAATGCAAGTGTTTTTATCCGATATTACGTCTTGTTGCGCCTACGTCGCGGTTCATAGGAGCGACAAGACAGGGAAATACCGCGATGTCGTGGGAAACATTTGCTCTGTAACCGCAGCCTAGCCCGCGTCATCTGACGTAGATGAATCTTTGAACATCTACGTTTATACTGAGTCATCGTGTTGACGTAGAGGGAATATTCGCGGTACCGTCATCATCTACGGCATGAATTCGTAATTGATATTTCTGCCTCTTAGCAGGTGTTGAATATAAATTTGTGGAACTCATTAGAGATAGATGTTTTTCATCTACCTCTATGGTTCGATATTTTCCCCCTGACGTCTTTAACGACGATTTCAATACACAAACGGCACTCACGGAAGTTGAACAAAGTCTACTACGCTTTCTAGTTTTCACGTCTGGTAATATGGAAAATATTCTTTCAGCTTCGGCATTCGAATTCGGTAAAGATCTAATAGAATTGATTAATTTACCCATTTAAATTCATTGTTTTCATTTCGCGTTAACAAGATCATTTTCCATAAGCCATCAAATTTCTTACTAGAAAGCATCTCCTTTACTTTAGTATCAAAATCCAGATGTAGGCCAAACCATTCTTTTCGCAAACCCTTTATATCGAAACCGTCGAATTTGTTTGCAATATAGAGAACAACTCTGAAGGAATTGTCTCTGTTTCTATTAATTAATGCCCATTGATGGCTGAATATACGTAGACTGCTGAGAAATTTGTCATTGATTGGCAATCGATGACGAATTTCATTTGCAGCTGTAATATAAAAATTCAAACAATGTTTCCGAACGGTTTTAGCAATATCGGATTTGCCTTCCTCAATCAATTCATTGAGGAAGCTACCGCATTCCGAACCAACGCATATCTCATCAAGCTTGATTTGATTCCCGTGACTCGAAAAATCTACATTAATTATTGTATCTATTTGCTTCAGCAAGTCTGGCTTCAAAAAGTTTCGCAGCATGCATTGCAAAAGAGATATTGCAGATTGTTGAAGCAAATGGATCCTGGTTTCTTGCCTTTGAAAAAATATATTAAATTTAACGAAAAAGCCAAGAGCATATTTCAAAAAATAGATATATGCTTTTATTTCTGGATTTTGTAACAAGATAAGAAGACGTTCCCCAGACTTTGTTTTCTCGCTCAAGACAAATTCTCGAAGATATAATATAATACAATCCCAATTATCTAATAATGAAGTTGTAGCCGCGTGGTGGGAAAGCCAGCGCGTAGTGCACAATTTTCAAATCTTTCGGCTTTTAATTTGATAGCATTTTTGAAACTCGCGGAATATTGCAGGCCGTATAAAACCTACTGCCTGATGTAAAACGTCCTCACATTCGTCTGGAAGGGTACTGCACGCTGCGCACACTACCAATGCAGAGGAATGGCAAGGACATCTCAAAGTTAAAAAGTTATCGCCGAGAATTTTTGCAAGAGCAGTCTTGAACGAGCAATATTGCCCTACCATGACAGGCGCATTGTCGCATGATAAGGCAAGGATGTTTTTAATCGGAATTTCTTTTTTCCACATTTCATGTTTAAATGTTTCAAATATCTTTTCGGAACTACAATTTTTCGCGTCGAGATTAATTAATTTTAATAATTCCGATCGTACATCCAAAGTCGTGGGATCAACGTAACGAACTAGAAGCGTCATCCATTTTTCATTCGTCGAGTCCGACGTCTCGTCAATAAAAATTGAAAATTTATTGTTCCGTAGAACACTAGAAAGACGATCTGTTTCGTAGGGATACAGAACCTTCGTTATAATATTAGTACACTTTGTTCGACTTATTTTCATACTGTCCAAAATCGGTTTTGGCACAGTTTGAAAGTACTCAAGGATCCGGCCCGCGACTTTAAACGGGAGATTCAATGTAGCTATTAAAGCTGCATACTGAATCTCCGCGCTATGCCGCTGTTCCTCGAACGACTGAGCCGATCCTTCGGATTGCGTATTGAAATCATTCGATCTAGTCACGTCTATTCCATCTTTTGCGCAGTTCTTAAGATGGTATTTAGAATCTGCATGGCGATTTAAAATATATAAACGCGGCTTTAATTTTATCTCACAAATTGAGCAATAACAAGAAGACGGAACGCCGTCGACTTTACGCAACCATGGTTTAAATTTTTCAATGTTAAAACATGGAGATGTAACAGTCTCCGTCGGACGTTCCGTTGTATCAAAATTTAAATTAGTTAATAAAAATTTATGTCTCGCAGATTCTAAATGCCTCTTAACATTTGAGGATCGACACTTAAAAGTTCTTCTACAAATGGAACAATAAAAAACGGTATTGTCCCCTGGAACTTCGCGTAACCATGATTTTAAATTTGGATCATTCATCCAAATAGATTGAAATCTATATTTAAACTTTGTGTTGATTTCCTCAAATGCTGCCATTTTTTTTATACAATTTAATTACACTAATTAAAAAACAACTATTAAAAACTTACCCAACGGCACGAAATACTGCCACTTTGCACAATCACGATAAAACACGATAAACTCAAATTTATTAACAGAATTACTTTATTTGCCTGCTGGCAATCTACAACTGAACTCTTTTGCCAGGAGTCACGAGATCCCCACCATCAAACCGTTTAGAAACAAACGAAACGTGATCCCGTTTGCCCGTTTAATACAAAGTATGGGTTGGATTTTAAATTTTAAAAGGACATTGTCGAATATTTTTAAAGGTACAAAACATAGCGTTTCATTTTAGAACAGTAACCTGAAAGTACCTGAAGTATAAGGTACAAATACCTGAAGTATAAGGTAAAAAGTACGAGCTACAAGGTACGACTATCCGAAAATCGTTCACATTTTATCAATGTAAATGAAGCGGCCTTTCCATCAGAGTTAAATACAAAATTTTGTAATTTCTGTGAAAACAGAACTTTCAGTAAATGTACGTGGTGCTTGAAATTTTTATGTTTTGACTGTTTTTGTGAAAAGTACCATCCAGATTCATGTACTTCGTACATTGAAAATAACATATGTTAAATGTAATCGGTTAAATTTAACTTTAAAAAAAAATATTCGAAGGTCAGACAAAAATATAATGTCATATTTAGTGTACGATTAAAGTATGATTGAAAAAATAAAAAAAAAAAGTTCAAGCAGGGTTCGAACTTGCAGGCAAAGACCTCATCACTCACGCCACGCTGATTACTGGTGAACATAGTTCTATTTCTGAAAATAAGTACCTGTAATAACTTTAATAATATCTCAAAGTAAAACCTAACCCAAAACCTGGTACCATTCCAACTTTTCCTTGTTAGAAACGAGTTTTCAATTTGTCTTAGCGAAAATCGCAATCACATTTTGCACATTATTCTAAAACATTTGTGGTATTCGTTTTCAATGCGATTTAAGTAAGCATGTAATGTATAAGATTTCATTTAATATTTTCTTTTCTAGAGAAGATAGAGAAAAAGTTTATATAATTTTTTTTATATAAAATTTAATTCGTCCTAAGATTTATATGAAACATTTAAAAGATTTTTTATACATTATGCCTATATATCGGAACAACTATGAAACAAGAGGTATAATCATTATTATCCATGGACTGATTATAGTCAATATCTAACCGGACTTTGAAATGAGAACATAAAACTTAAATGTAAAGTTTCATTTAAATTCATTCAGCTATTTATACTCAATCGTATTAATAATATACATATGTGTGCTCATACATGGGAATAAAAAAAATTTCTTTTTTTTCAATAATTAAAATATGATCAGGAGGTCTTAAAACGTGTATTTCCGTAAAATAAATTTTACAAAATTTTTTTTCATTATGGGTACTTTGCTTATGTGCGCCTACATAGGTCGGAAAGTAAAAATGCCTGGGCAGTCGAGAATCTCGGCTCGAGAATCCAAATCGTATGCCGTTGACGGGAGGTCGGATTTCAGTTGTTTAGAGCGAGAAGGCAAATGTGAGCCTTTCTCTCGCGACTCCCACGAAGCGGTCCGAAATTACTTCGGGCAGCTTCGGAGAATCGAGAAAGAGAGCATGCGTCAGTTTGCCTTTGTCGACTTTCCGAAACTCCACGAGCTCACGTACGCGTATCTGGCATGGTGAGTTGTACCCGACGGTGCTTTTCTGGCACCTCAGTATCGTGACGTGCCGCCATTCCCAGTTTGTTCGCCGTGCGTGAAGTATTGTGGCGTATCGTCATTCCGAATTTGTTTGCCGTGTGTGTAGCTTCGTGGCGTAGCACCGCATCGAACAAAGACCGCGTTGTGCGTAATAATTACTGTCTATGTTTTAATAATTAAAATTGTTAACCCACTGTCGTGGATTACCGCTTCTCATTGGGGTGACACACAGCATCCTTGGCATTCTTGACGCTCTCGTCCCTTGGCCGCAGCTTTATCGTGTGGACGCAAGAGCCGGATCAACAAGTTGTCGACATGAGGTAACAGGCGTTCCAGCCCCACGTTGGACGTCATAGATCCACGCCGGCAGTGCTACTTGAAGCTCTTTTGTCTGGCCGCCACACGGTCTCACGAAGCGGAATAAACCAAGTAAGTCTAAGAAAATTTTCCTTTACCAATGCTGATAGAATCCTGTCGTAACAGTATTTATCATTTAACCGCTTCGCGACCACGAGCGAGACATCCCGCGAAACGGTTTCTGTTGCACGACGTCACGGACGAGATATCGCGTGTATTATGTATTTACCAAAATAGGAGTTCTGGTTTGAAGAAAAATCATTTTACAAAACATCTTAGCAAATAATAAATGACACACGTTATTTTTAAGAACAGTTTCGCTTATTTTTCGGTAATTATTTCCAAAGGGTGGTGGGGGGATCTCGCCGATTTTGATGATTTTCGAATATGTTGTAGAAATCAAGAAAGGTGTTTCTAAAAATGCAATAATGTTTTTATCGCTAAATGGTCTATTGGAATTCACAAATTCAACACGTTAATGAAGAACGCTAAGTTTTTTGTATTAACATGTGTATTCATTAAATTTATCGTTTTAAAATTATTGAGTCCAAATTTATAATTCCACATATAATGGTAAATATTTGTTCACCCTTCTTAACTAAGCCTGAAGGCATTTTGTAACTTAAAACTTTAAATGTTTTGAGTCTCCGGTTAGATTGCTCAATGTGCACTCAAGCTTTGGCAATCTCAGCACCAAAAAGTGCTTCTTCCTTCGACAATTGTGTTTTTTCTCTCAAGAAAGGAGGACGAATCAATTTTATGTCATTGTCTTTACACAATTTATCAACTGTAAGTCTCCTATCAACCATGATAGCGTCATTTTTTTCTTAATAATTAATGATGTTACTTTGTTCAAAAATTACATTATCGGAAGTTCTACCACCATACATGTTACTTATAAAACATATAAGACCGCCAGGAGTCACTCCGGTCACTTACTTGATACTACATATATGTACATTTATACTGTGAATAAGTTGCTATTTGGCGACATAAATTTTTAGGATTTTGTTTAAATATTTTTGTGCAGTGTAATACAATTCTCACATCTCTTGAGATTATTAAAACAAATTGGAATATTCTTAGAAATGTCATCCTTATTAGGAAAATAAATTGCATTTTTTAAGCCAGGCATGTCAAACTCGTATGATATTATGGGCCACATGATTTTGTATTAAGTTTTGGGCCGCATGTTTCAATGTTCAAAAAATTAATGAAATACGATTTTTAGAATGATTATATTATGAGTAAGTAGTATAATAAGGCGGGTTCTAACCCTGGATGATGAGGGGGGCGCGGAGTGCGGAAGAAGTTTTGGTGTGGCGTGGGGAACCCTGGGCGCGGGGCCTGCGGGGAGTGGAAAATTGGTTGCACGCGCACAAGCTGCGGAGTGGGGGGATAGCGCAATCGTGGAGGGGATTAGTCCAGACCGAGCCGCCGCGGAGACCTCTCCAGACCTGTACCACCGTCGGAAATTTTTTCAGACGGAGGGAATGATCCCCGAAATTTTTTTCAGACTCCGATTCACCACCGGAAATTCGAGGGGAGGGACAACCTTGGTCCACCCCCGCGCGAATCGATATGTAGCGAATCAATGCCGCATCGATCGGAGAAAATGACATTGATATGCAATATTTGCAATTGTATTTATTCTGAAGCAAATCATTCTTCAAAATGTTTATTTCAATCTTAACGTCGCAGCGTAACGCGCGATTGCATGTAATTTGAACCCCCTCGAGCAGACGCGCCGAATGACATCATTTAGCTGCATGAAGAACGCCCGAATGAAATATAAGACTTTTGAAACGTTGCATCTTAGAATTAGGTGGCGAGGAGAGAGATGGTGGAAGACGGATAAAATTGGAGAAATAATATATGTTTTAAATGATAATATATTGTATATAAAAAATTATTTAATTATTAATAGCATCGTATAAACATATTATCCACTGCAAATGTCAACAGCTCGCAATCCGCAGGAGAATTTTTATCATAATATTCATGAAGGATATTGAATGCTGTGTAACCCTGTACAGGATTATTAGCAACGCATATAAATGCGTAATACATTTTGAATATATAGCTACTGTTAGAATGTGGAGGGCTCAAACACTGATTTGAGAACCTCGTCTAACGGGGGTCCGGATCACGAGGGAATAGGAGGATGGAAAAGTAATTATCACACGTTATATAGATTTTCACGTCGTCGAAAGTTCGACGACGCCGTTTATTTTTTGGCCCTTTTAAATTTGTACAGCCTTTTGTTGGTATTTAGGCGACGCGTGATCCGCCTGGCCGTCGTCTGGCGGCTGCTCGTGTCACGCTGTTCTGAAACGAAAAGAGACGGAACGATGTGTAAATATTCGGCAACGTGAGTCACGCTTTCCGTCTCGTTTTAATGTACACGCGCTCCTGATTATGCTCGTCGCGCTCAGGAGCGGGAAACTCAGCTGCCGCGTTACGCGGCTAAGCTAGTGGACTGTATATGTTGTGCGTTCCCTTTAAATCCTTTTAAAGGGAACTTCTTATTGCAGTTTTGGGAAGACGAGATTCAACCTCGTTTCTTCCTCGACTGCAGGTTTTGACTGTCGTAGGAGAGGGTAACGGGTGGAGGTTGTAAGGCTGCAACCGTACCCGCTCCTCGGCCCTTTTTTACCACCTTATTGCGTGCGTACGGGCACGGTGTGATGCAGGTGTGCCAACGGCGCCCTTGGGTCGACTTACGATTGGGCCTGACACCACGTAGCTTGATGAATTAACGTCCTACGCACAGTGACCGTACTAGACTGGCGATCTTTGGAGGTATTCTGCTGTTCGTCGTAAGCTGGGAGTGAAAGTTGTCCCACACTTCGACTAGAAGGTGGTAAATCCACCCAGGGTATTTTATACACCCCTGGATTGTGGGTTCCGAACCGTTTGATATACAAGAGAGGTACGAGAGTCAACCTCGATACCTTAAACACGACCTCTGATTGCAGCGATCCGTGTTCTCTTTTACTTTTTTGATTTTTCAGACCAAGGTGGGTCGTAGCCACTGCTGAATACTTCGGACACGGCCTCTGATTACAGCGATCCGTGTCTGTATTCAGGCTGAGGTGGATCGTACCCACTGCTGAATTCGAAATCTCGGATTATAACCTGCGAGATCTTTACAGTCTTTGGATCAGTCAATTAATTAATTAATCAGGTCGTGTTCCGATCTGATCTTTTTAACAGGTAAGCGATTATGGAAGTATCGACGGCACCGGATGGGTTCCCTATCCGTTTTCGTCGAGACCTTCCTTGCGCTTCCGACTCTAATTTTAATTGAAATAAATTAACGTGTGTGGAAGTTAAGACGTTACCGGATGGATTGCCTATCCGTTTTTTCGTGTTAACTTCCGTACCACGTTGGTAATTTCTCCGATAGTTCGAGGAGCTCAGAACTAGTCGGCCGTTTTGGAATTTAAGGGGGAGCGGGTTCGTATGCCCATGTGCTCTCTACCGATTCCAAATTCAGAGTGAGGATCCAGCACGGTTAGTCGAATTCGGAGGGGCGAATCTCCGACTAGCGGCGCTGTAGACGAATTTGAATTCGTCTTTGTCCAACTTATTATTGTCGTACCTTCTCTTTATACACGTGCCGAATCGTTAGCTCGAAATCACGCGTAATTTCGTGGATCGCGTGATGTTTCGAAGAAATCCGTATGTGACAGTTTTTATAACCTGTCTTGTTTTCGCGTAGCGGACACGAGAGTCGAACAGTCTCGAGTCGGTTACATACGCAGAAAAACAATACCGGGTGACGAATAATATTTTACTATTCTTATACGCATCGAATTAACGCGATATTTAAACATACCGCCCCCCTTGCACGGTCCGTGCAATAATCCAGAGGAGCGGTAATTCGTGGTCACGTTTGATCCGCTTCCGAGAAGGTCGACATACACTTAATTTATTGAAAAATTAAGGTACTTACTTAACGGCGAGAGATGGCCCGTCTTGCCTCCAGGATGTGGAGGGTTGTTAGGACCGCCTCCTGCAGCGCGGCCTGGTCGATTTCGGCCCCACGTTGGGCACCAGAGGGCCCTTGGCGCCTCTGCCTGCCCCGAGCCCGGTTCGGCCTGCTCTCCCTCCTTGTGGGTGGTGCGGGCGGCGTCGGGCGGCTTCCCGCTCCTGACGCCTGGCCTGCAGTACTCCTCGGGGGTGGCGGGCCGTCGTTGGCCCGGTAGTTACAGGCGATCAATCGCCCTCCCCTCGCCCACTTCAATCGGAAGAAGCCTCCGGGCACCTTGGCCTTCATCCTCCGGGTGGTCCACGGCACGTGGGCGGGGATCCTTAGTACATCCTGACCCAGGTTCAGGATGAATTCCTGGGCCGGTGCTGGCGTCTCCACGGTGGCCGACGTTCCGGCCTGTGGTCCCTCCGTCACCGGGGGGGCCGGTAGTGGGCGGTTGGTGTCGACCAACCGGAGCAATTGGTCGAACTGCTCGTCGATTTGGGTGTCGCGTGGCGACTCCACCACCGTTTCGACGCTTTCATCGCTCGAAGACATGTTTTCTTTTTTTTGATTCAATGTTTCCGCGTGTAACTTGGAACTAAGCGAATTCGGCCGACGGGTCCTGCTTTTAAAACCTAGGACGCGCGCGAATCGCTCCCTTCCTTAATTGTTACCGGGATGGTAGGGAATAGGTTCCCCTCTCACCGATTGTCACCAAGACGCGGGATATGTGGTAATCAACACCGTTGCTCTTACCAACGGCGGATCTCACTTCCTGTCTCGTTCTAACCTGTGATTCGGGATTTCTTCTGTCCCGATAGCGTCGTCTTTGTCTGTGTCGACTCTTCCACGGGCAATTTACACAGACGTGTGATCGGTCGTGTGTAGGTGGAAGTGGCTGTGCGTACTTTTACAACCCGCACGAGCCTGTCCTTACCCGGGAATATTTCCTCGATTCTCCCGATTTCCCATTGATTGGGGGGTAGAAGAGGGTTCTGCACTAAAACCAAATCGTTTGGTTTTAACTGCAATTGAGCGTTACGCCACTTATAGCGGTTTTGGAGGTGCATGAGATAATCACGCGTCCAATGTCTCCAGAGTTGCTCGTGGAATTTCTGAATCGCTCTCCATCGCGTGAGCCGCGAGAGATTTTCATTTTCCACTGACTCAACCGGAAGTGCGTTTATCGGACATCCGATTAAAAAATGGCCCGGCGTGAGAGGTGCATAGTCCTCGGGACAATCACTCAATGCGGCGATCGGTCTTGAGTTTAAACTCGCTTCGATTTTGCAGAGCAAGGTCTGCATTTCCTCGCTCGTGGGAGTGAAGTCGCCGATTATGCGTTTTAGGTGATGTTTCACCGATTTCACGCCGGCTTCTTGCATACCGCTAAAATGTGGTGCACTGGGTGGATTGAATTTCCACTTAATACCCTTCTGGCTGCACGTACTCCGCATTTCGTGTGTATTATACACGATATTAAAATGCTCTCTCAATTCTCTATCCGCTCCGACGAAGTTTGTTCCGTTGTCACTGAACATGCAGGACGGAACTCCTCGACGGGCGATGAATCGGTCAAGGGCGGCCAGGAATGCACTCGTGGTATAATCGTGAACGAGTTCGACGTGGACGGCTTTTGTAGCGAAACAGATAAACACTGCTATGTAAGCTTTATGAGCCGTTTTCCCACGCCCTGCGGAGTCTCGGACTCGGTATGGTCCCGCATAGTCCACTCCGCAGTTCGAGAAAGGTCGAGCTGCTCGGCTGCGTTCCGGTATTAAATCCTGCATTAACTGCGTGGAGGTGGTTGCATTCCATCTCACGCATCGCATGCATTTTTGGATAACCGTACGCGCTGCGTTACGACCTCCGATGATCCAGAATTTCTGTCTCACCGTGTACATGGTCAGTTGCAAACCCCCGTGCAACGTGTCCACGTGGCATTGCCTTATTATCATGTTCGAAACATGGTGCTTTGGCAGAATTATCGGGTGTTTGGTTTCCCATGTTAATGCAGCATTCTCCAACCTTCCACCCACCCTTAAGACATCTCTGTCGTCGAGAAAGGGGTTTAGGCTTTTTAATGGAGACTTTGCAGGGATAATACGGTGCTTTTTCAAGCATTGGTATTCGTCTGCAAAGTGCGTGCGTTGTAAATAGCGTGCAATTCTTTCCGTTGCACGCCGCATTTCCGATGCTTCGACAACCTTGGCGTCGTATGACCGACGCTTTCCGTCCCGTGCCCTTCGTAACCGAAGGCAGTAGGCGGTGACGCGTAGTAGCTTATTCCATTTGGAGAATCGGAAGACAAACTCCCATTCTTTCTCCGGAGTTGCTACAAGGGTATGCGAAACGCGTTTACCCTCCTCGGTCTCGAGTGAAGCGGGCATTTTTGGCCAACTTTCTTCCGCCTGTCGAAGCCACGACGGCCCGGAAATCCAAAGTTCCGACTGAAGAAGTTCCGCCGCTTCTACTCCACGCGAATTTAAATCTGCGGGATTTGAGCGGGTGGGAACATGATACCATTCAGCGTTCGGAAGCATAGTCTGGATTTTTGACACCCGGTTGGCAACCACAACCTTCCATGTAGACGCATGCTTTCTCAACCAAGCGAGTGCAATCGTAGAATCTGTCCAACAGATAATACGGTCTACCTTCAAGGACAGTGACCGTTTTACGTGCACGACGAGCTCGGAGAGGAGCACAGCCCCGTTCAATTCCAGAACGGGGATGGACTGCGTTTTAATCGGAGCCACCCGCGTTTTTGCCATCATTAATGTCGTAAAAACGTCATTGTTTGTCGTCGTCACGCGCAAGTACGTGACGGCGGAATAGGCTGCGAGTGAAGCGTCGCAGAATCCGTGCAACTCCACGGACACAGTATCTGCTCCGTAACGTATCCATCGGGGAATTTTTAATTTCTTTAAGCTGCTCCAATCCGCGCAAAACGCATTCCACGTTCGTTGCGTATTCGCTGAGATTTGGTCGTCCCACTGGATTTTCTCCAGCCATTGGGACTGCATCAAAACCTTCGCGCGAATTACGACTGGTGATAACCAGCCGAGCGGATCGAACAGCTTGGCAATTTCCGAGAACAAATTCCTTTTTGTCATCGGCGTTGCTGATGGTTGAAACCGTTGGAGATTGAAATAAAAATAATCTCCAGACGGGATCCATCGTAGACCGAGCACTTTTAGTTCGGAATCCTCGAACAAGGTGAGGTCTACGGCGTGGGAGTGAGCGCTGTGGGGGATATTTTGCAGTAGCTGCGGCGAATTTCCTGCCCACTTTCTCAGCTGAAACCCACCCCCTTGCAGAAGCTCGCATACTTGCTTGCGAATTTTCTCCAGCAAGGGTTTATCTGGTGCTCCCATAAATACATCGTCGACGTAAATGTCCTTCTCGAGAATCGGAGCGGCTAAGGGGAATTTTTTCCCATCCTGCTCTTTTAATTCGAGAAGGGTACGCATCGACAAGTACGGGGCGCACGCCGTTCCGTATGTCACGGTATTTAACTCGAACGCTTTCAGCTGTTCGGTTTCTGGAGCGCACCATACGATGCATTGGAATCGACGATCCTGTGGGGCGACGAGAATTTGTCTAAACATTTTCTCGATGTCGGCCACCAACACGTATTCATACAAACGCCACCTCGTCAATACCGAGGTGATGTCGTTTTGTAATTTCGGACCTACGTGTAGGATGTCGTTTAGGGAGCGACCTCCAGTCGTCCTACTGGTTGCATTAAATACGACCCGTAGTTTTGTGGTCGTACTGTCCGTACGTATGACCGCTCGGTGTGGTATATAGAGTCTGGATCGGTCAATAGGCTCGATACGAGTCATATGACCTTGCCACTCATACTCGGTTAGAAACTCCGAGTATTCTTTACCGAGAACCGGGTTCGTGTCTAATTTCTTTCGTAGCCTTGTGAGTGCCGAGAGCGCGATATGGAATGAATTTCCTAACGCCTCCTCCGGTCTCGGGCAATTGAAAGGGAGTCGAACTAGAAACCTCCCAGTTTCGTCACGGACGACGGTTTTTCGGAAAAATGCCTCGCAATCTTCCTCGGACTTTGTACGCACCGAGGTTGCGGGAATTTCCTCCGTTTCCCAGAATTTTCGAATGGCGTTATCCAGCGATTCGAGTACGGTGCAGTGTAGCGTCCGTACTGGATTCTGGGTTTTGCCCACTGCAGGTATCGGTCCGGAAATAACCCAGCCGAATGCAGTTTCTTGGGCTATCGGACCTTCCGCTGTTATGCGACGGAATCCCGGTCGCATAATCTGTGCATATAAGTCCGCGCCGATCAAAATTTCAATATTTTGATCAGCGTTGTGGTCGGGGTCGGCGAGAGGTAGGTCCCGGAACGCTTCGTAGCCGAGCGGTTTCAAGGACGTGGGTGCGTAGGTCGTGATTCTGGGCACGACGTACGCGTCGACCGTACAGGTCGGTGTTCTACCTTTTTTCGCGCTGAGACACATCCCGACACTGTATTTGATCGTTGTCGTTCGGTCTCCTCCCAAGCCCGTTACCGTGGCTGGGGTTTTCCTTCGTACAAGTTGGAGGTCATTCACCAAACTTGCGGAAATAAACGAAGTTTCCGAACCTTGATCTAGCAGTGCGCGCGCGATGCGCGTCGCACCGTATTTCCCATACACTCGCACTCGAGCCGTAGCCAACAACACGGGCCTCGGTACACCTGTACCGAACGTCGTACAGTGCGACGTCGTGGCTTTGGTTGTGTTTGTGCTCGACGAGGTTTTGGTGTGTGGCCTGGATTTCGCAGGCCGCCGGGGAGGGGCTCGTGAGCTCGTTTCCTCTCTCTCGCCGTACTCGTTTACCGGTAACGGCTGAGATTGCGATTCCCGGAATATTTCGAAGTGCAGCAGGGGATGGTGCCTTCCGCTGCACTTCGTGCATGCCGTGGGGCTTCTGCACTTCGTGCCTATATGGGTGGTGCCCAGACACTGTACGCACCACCCATGATTTCTTACGTAATGACTGCGCATTTTAGCAGTCAATCGCACGAAGTTCTGGCATTGCGTCAATTTGTGCGGCCCGTTACAGAATCCGCATAATTTCATAGACGTCGCCCCACTGTGCCTGTTGTCGTGACACATTTCCCGTGGCTTTTCCGCCCGGACGTTGTCCACGACAACATTATGGCTGCGCACGTGTCTCGAGGCCGATCTCGATTCCCGAGTCGCGCTATGACTACGTGCGCTTGGTTTCGTGACAGACGCAAGTGCAACCGCGCGGCGCTTCTCGTCCATGGAGAGCAGTGCGCGTGAGTGCATCTCGATGAATTTTCGTACGTCCTCAAACGTAGGATATTCTGTCGAGAGATTTAGCGTTTTTTGCCACTCTAACTCGAGCGCCGGCGAAAACTTCTGTTTCGCCCAATGCGCGAGTAGCCAGTCCCGCTGCTGTTCGGGCGTGCCCTTTTTGTCAAGGGCAGCGAGTGCCTGCGTGCAACCCACGGTGATCTGCTGCATGCTGGCCAGATCACCGGTGTCAATGGGTTTTAGGAACAGGAGCTTATCCAGCAGTTTTCCCGTGACTATGCGTGGGAGGCCGAAGGTGTTCTTCAACCTTGTCCACGCCACTGAGAAATTACGACCGACGATCTCGATTGAAGCAATGGACGCTAGAGCGGGTCCCTCTAGGCAGGCGTTCAGATAATGCAATCTTTGCACATCTGACAGTCCTGCATTTCGTACGACCCCGGAGGTGAACAGATCCTCGAAATGTTCCCATTCTTGAGGATCCCCTCCGAATTTGGGTAATCGTTGCTTCGGGAGCTCGATCGGTATACTACACTGAACTTCCGACATTGCTGGTTTCGACTCAGCACTCAGTCGGCCTAGTTCAGTAAGGACGAAATCCTGAAAATCTTGGAAATCGTCCTCGGCATGCCTCATATAATTTAGCTTGAAAAGATCGTGAGACGGTCTTTCCGCTGCAGGTATTTGTTTACGCACGCTAGCGTACTTAGTGCGTATCTCACGCCAAGTTTCTTTAGCGTGCTCGTGTTTTTCCTCAAGCAAACGCTCTGAGTACTTCGCTCGTCCCAACTTTTTTAGGTTTACACCCAACCGTTTGAGCTGACCACATAGATCGACCAAGTCTTCGATCTCGTCATCGAGATCGATTTCTATGGATTGCTGTGATACGGCCATAGTGAGCGTTTTCGAGGATTAAACCGCTCGAAAAAACCTTTTACGTGGGTAGTTCCACACGTGTGAGAAAATGTACTTTTCTTTATTCCTTTCAACCTCGTATGGATCCGGCTCGAAGGACCTTATGTTAGAATGTGGAGGGCTCAAACACTGATTTGAGAACCTCGTCTAACGGGGGTCCGGATCACGAGGGAATAGGAGGATGGAAAAGTAATTATCACACGTTATATAGATTTTCACGTCGTCGAAAATTCGACGACGTCTTTTATTTTTTATTTGGCCCTTGAAATACAGCCGTTTATGTATTTTGGCGACGCGTGATCCGCCTGGCCGTCGTCTGGCGGCTGCTCGTGTCACGCTGTTCTGAAACGAAAAGAGACGGAACGATGTGTAAATATTCGGCAACGTGAGTCACGCTTTCCGTCTCGTTTTAATATACACGCGCTCCTGATTATGCTCGTCGCGCTCAGGAGCGGGAAAATCAGCTGTCGCGTTACGCGGCTAAGCTAGTGGACTGTATATGTTGTGCGTTCCCTTTAAATTCTTAATTTAAAGGGAACTTCTTATTGCAGTTTTGGGAAGACGAGATTCAACCTCGTTTCTTCCTCGACTGCAGGTTTTGACTGTCGTAGGAGAGGGTAACGGGTGGAGGTTGTAAGGCTGCAACCGTACCCGCTCCTCGGCCCTTTTTTACCACCTTATGGCGTGCGTACGGGCACGGTGTGATGCAGGTGTGCCAACGGCGCCCTTGGGTCGACTTACGATTGGGCCGGACACCACGTAGCTTAATGAATTAACGTCCTACGCACAGTGACCGTACTAGACTGGCGATCTTTGGAGGTATTCTGCTGTTCGTCGTAAGCTGGGAGTGAAAGTTGTCCCACACTTCGACTAGAAGGTGGTAAATCCACCCAGGGTATTTTATACACCCCTGGATTGTGGGTTACGAACCGTTGGATTTACAAGAGAGGTACGAGAGTCAACCTCGATACCTTAAACACGACCTCTGATTGCAGCGGTACGTGTTTTCTTTTACTTTTTATTTTTCAGACCAAGGTGGGTCGTAGCCACTGCTGAATACTTCGGACACGACCTCTGATTACAGCGATACGTGTCTGTATTCAGGCTGAGGTGGATCGTACCCACTGCTGAATTCGAAATCTCGGATTTTAACCTGCGAGATTCTACAGTCAATAAATTAATTAATCAGGTCGTATTCCGATCTGATCTTTTTAATAGGTAAGCGATTATGGAGGTATCGACGGCACCGGATGGGTTCCCTATCCGTTTTCGTCGAGACCTTTCTTTCGCTTCCGACTCTAACTTTAATTGAAATAAATTAACGTGTTTGGAAGTTAAGACGTTACCGGATGGATTGCCTATCCGTTTTTTCGTGTTAACTTCCGTACCACGTTGGTAATTTCTCCGATAGTTCGAGGAGCTCGGAACTAGTCGGCCGTTTTGGAATTTAAGGGGGAGCGGGTTCGTATGCCCATGTGCTCTCTACCGATTCCAAATTCAGAGTGACGATCCAGCACGGTTAGTCGAATTCGGAGGGGCGAATCTCCGACTAGCGGCGCTGTAGACGAATTTGAATTCGTCTTTGTCCAACTTATTATTGTCGTACCTTCTCTTTATACACGCGCCGAAACGTTAGCTCGAAATCACGCGTAATTTCGTGGATCGCGTGATGTTTCGAAGAAATCCGTATGTGACAGTTTTTATAACCTGTCTTGTTTTCGCGTAGCGGACACGAGAGTCGAACAGTCTCGAGTTGGTTACATACGCAGAAAAACAATACCGGGTGACGAATAATATTTTACTATTCTTATACGCATCGAATTAACGCGATATTTAAACAACTACATTGAGATTATCCGAATACACTTATCCATAAAGAATTATAAATTACAGAAAATCAGCAGCTGATTTAGATTATATATATATACAATGACTTTCTAGAAATTTGAAAATAACCATTACCGAGGAGATACTTGGTCGAAAAAGAAAAGTGTTAACCGTGTAAGGGGGGAAAAAATTTAATGAACATAGTTTAGTAATCATTTCGCTTCTGCCAACATCAAACTGTGGGCATTGCCAGATAATATGATTAGGCTCTTGTTCAGGATAGCCGCAATCACATTTGGGATCAGAGGCAAGGTTGATTTTATAGAGAGAGGAGGCCAATTGTATATGGTTAGCACGCAATCTGTTAACAAAGGTAATAAATTTTCTGGGAAGAGATTTGTGTGTGAACCATGGGACCGACAGAGAATTATAATACCTTTCAAAATACTGTGAGCCTTTATAAGTGGCCTGTACGAATAAACAACTTTCAGTTTTGGACTTAGCCGACCTTCTAAAGTTCTGGGAGAAGTCTGAGTGTGGGACTAAAATGTCACTCCGAGCG
Source organism: Colletes gigas (assembly GCF_013123115.1). Classification (NCBI taxonomy): domain Eukaryota; kingdom Metazoa; phylum Arthropoda; class Insecta; order Hymenoptera; family Colletidae; genus Colletes; species Colletes gigas. The sequence continues at coordinate 45,407 of NW_025106734.1, forward strand.
GAAAGATTAGAAGCTTCCTTTGCCAGTTTATCTACTTCCTCATTAAAACAAATACCAGAGTGAGCCGGAATCCAATAAAAGAAAACTTTTTTGCCACGAAGTGAAAGATTATGAAGAATTACTTTAATATCACTAATAATGGGTGTTAGGGGGAGTAGGTTTGAAAAAACCTCGCCTAACGGTGGTCCGGATCGTGAGGGAAGGAACGTCGTGAAAAGAATACAGATTTTAATTTAATTTTCGCTTAGTCGAATGACTCGACTAAGCCTTTTATTTCGAAACGTTTGACAACAGAGATTACGTATTTACTATCTGCCCGGCCAGACGCCGCTGCAGTTAATCCTGTTTGGTAAACCTGTAACAGAAAGAGACACGAATAGGCGTTAAATACCTGTGAACGTGAGTCACGCTGTGTGTCTTACTTTCTTCCGCGCTCGTCTGGTCTGTGCTTGTCGCACCCAGGAGCGGGGATCTCAGCCGCCGCGATGCGCAGCTAAGCTAGTGGACTGTATGTGTGAGCGTTCCCGTTAAATCGGGAATCGCTTGCTTATTATTGTCGTGTACGAGATTTCTGCTCGTCTAATTTCACGACTGCAATTTCTGACTGCAATTTAAGACTTTGATGTATGACTGTCGCAGGAAAAGGTGATCGGAGGGAGGTTGTAAGGCTCCAACCTTTCAGCCGGTCCCCGGCCCTTCACCGCCTTCGTAAGTGCGTACGGCACTGTGTGGTGCAGGCTTGTCAACGGCGCCCTTAGGTCGACTTACGGTTGTGCCTGAGACCACGTTGCTTTGTCGGATGCTCCGTCCTACGCACAGGGACCGTACTCCCTGGAGATGTTTGGACGTGTCCTAGCTTTCGCCGATAGCTGGGGTTTAAAAAAGTGTCCCGCTTCGACTGGAAGACGGCAAATCCACCCAGGGTATTATTCACTCCTGTATGGTGGGTTCGAAGCCGTTTCTGACAGCCAATTGGAGGAAGGAGTTTGTATCTCGATCCTCTAGTGCACGATGATTCCACTCAGGGTTTCTTCCCACACCTGGATTATGGAGTCGTGCACTAAGAAAAGTGCGAAAAACCTCGCACCTATAAATTGGGATGAGCTTAGCCCTCTATCCCTGGGGAAACGATTGAGTCCACTCAGGGTTTCTTCCCACACCTGTTTATGGATCGATTCCCCGGAAGCACTCGAATTACTTCAAGCCTATTCCGAATTAAATAAGTCTGTTTACAGAGCTCGGTCGGGTACCGACTGGCTCGATACGATAACTCGTGAATAATTCTTTTACAACTCCGAGGGTAGTCGAAGAACTCGACTCGGGTCGGGTTGCTCGAATTATTCGTTTATTCGACTGCTGAGCGTGTTCGGATACCGAAGTGCTCGTGGCAGTGGTTTGATAGCGAGTGACGGACGAGCACGAGCTGCCAAAGTGAGCGCGTGAGTGGGGAGAGTCTTCCGTCACGCGGCGCTGTCGCCGTGTCTCTCGTCCGTCTCTGTCTATTATATAGTTTTCGTACCTTCTCTAAACTCGGGCGTTTAAACCGCTTGTTTCAAAATTGAACGTTAATTAATCGTTCGCGTGACTTTGCAGAAAACCTCGAGAACCGTGTTTTTCTGTCCTCTAATATTTTGAATAGCGGACGCGTCGACCTAGAATCTTCCTGGTCGGTCGCGTAACCGAAAACAAACCGGGTAACGAATTGTTTCGGATTTAAATTAAATTTCGCATTTTAATCGATATTTAAACAATGGGATTTATTTTGACGCCAAAGTGAGGGTTGGAGATTGTGAGTAGTGCACTAAGACAATCTGAATATATAAAGATATTACTATATGAGTGCGTGGAAGCAAATTCCAGGGAGATTTTAATTGCTATGCTCTCTGCAGTAAAAGATGAAATAAATTTATTTAAACCTAAACGAGATGAAGCGTCCATTTCAGGAGAAAGGAACGCAGCACCGACACGTTCCTGATCATGATCCCGACTCCCGTCAGTAAAGAAAGAAATGGAGTCGAGTGCTTTGGAGTTCCAGTGGTCCATAAATGTGATATTGGGCTTAGGAGAGTTTTTAATTAGGGCTCCAAGCTCAATGACCAGCTTAGCTCCTGAGCATAAAACATTATAACTCATAGTATAGGAACGAAAGTTAGTTTCGAGCCTGAGGAAATCTTTAAGGGGGAGAAACGAATTAATTTGAGATGGAATCATCGAAAGGGATTTTTGAAGTATGTTATTCCAATGTGGGGATGTATGGAGTCCGGTTATTACTTTATATAGATCACCCTCTCTGTAAGATAACTTGGTGGCGAGGAATTTATTGCACAGGAACGCAGCCGTATCCTGAAGGAACCATAACTTGGATTCTGCAAGGAGGATGTTAGTCGGAGTACTAATTCTGTACCCTAAAGCGATACGAATAGCTGCAAATTGAATTCTTTCAATCCGTAGAAGATGCGACTCGCGTTTAGGAAAGTAGATAAAGCAATTATATTCAATAACTGAACGTATTAGGCTTTTGTATAGCGTAATTAGTGTGCCTGGGTCAGATCCCCATCTAATACCGGAGACAAATTTAAGGACGTTAAGTCTCCGAAAACATTTATTCCGAACATGGTCAACGTGCTCTTTGAACGTGAATCGAAAGTCAAAAAAAATACCTAAGAATTTGACTGTCGGTTTCGATGTAATCACACAATTTTCTACCTTGAGAGTACAAGAACCAGGTAAAATTCCTTTTCTGTTGAATAAGATTAGAACCGTTTTTTCAGGGGAAAGGGATAGACCCAATAAGTTTAGTCTCTTACTGACTAGAAAGATCGCTCCTCCCATAGATTTTTTGGATACAATAGGGTTATTAGAGGGTGTAAACAGAGCGATATCATCTGCAAATTGAGAGATTCGAATATTGCTGTCTAAGTCCTGAGTGATGTCATTAACGTATATTAGGTAAAGCAAAGGACTGAGCACCCCACCTTGAGGAACTCCTTTGTAGACTTTGCGACTCACAAGCTGGTTAGAGTACTCAACAAATGAGACATTGCGCTCATAAGTTAGGAATTCGGCGAACTTACAAATGAGGGGAGAACAGCCTAGTTGAACAAGCTTGGAAATAAGGATATCAGGGAGAACATGATCAAATGCACCCTTTACGTCTAGGAAGCAAGCAAGGACTTCTTTATTGGCAAAAGCTTCTTCAATAGTCAAGGCAAGGAGTGTAAGATTGTCAGCACAGGATCTACCCGCTCTGAAACCAGCTTGTGAGGAGGGAAAAAACCTCATGGACTCCAACCACCATTGCAACCTGTGCTTAATCATTTTCTCAAAAATTTTACACATACAGGATGTGAGGGAAATAGGACGTACACCAACACCATCACTTTTGTCAATAAAAAAGGTAGTACTGTCTTTCCAAGATAAGGGAAATCTGCTATTTATATACATATCATTATAAATATCCAGCAAAATAAGTTTAATTTTGAAAGGGAGCTGCGTTATGAAAGAATACTCAATTTTATCGGGACCAGGGGATGCTTTAGGGCTGCAAGTGTTGAGAGCATAGTCGAACTCCACCAGGGTGAAAGGTGAACCAAATATAAGATCATTTTGATTTGAGTTACCGGAGAAGGTGTAAGGCTTGATAGGGACCCATGGTGGACTGATCTTAATGATTGCCTCATAGATTTTGGCAGAACGCATAGAAGAAGATCCCCTAGGGGGTTCAATATTTGCCCATTTGTTCTTGAGAAGCCTACTTTTAAACCCCCATTTTTTCCACACATAGGACGGATCCGTATCAAGATTAATACTAGCAGCAAAGGTGCGAAAATCATCAACTTTGCGTTTTCTGATGTATCTCCTCGCCGCCGCTTTGCGTTTCTTAAATTCTATGAAATCACATAACTTTCGTGAGAATTTCCACTTTTTCAGAGTCGCTTTTCTGAGGCGGATGAGCTTTTCGCACTCTGTGTTCCACCACGGGACAGGGTTCCTGTGCTGTCTGATATTTACACATTTGGGAGAGGGTGTGCTGTTTATAATAGCTTCCGTTATTATATTGACGAAGAAAGTATATTTGCTGATGGTATCAAGTGAGTCATATGAAGGGTTAAGGAATTTAGAATAAGATTGTTCCATTAAAGCGATATATTGAGTCCAATTTGTCTTTTTGGATGACAGTCGTCGTTGTTCTTTGATGTAACGTGTTTTGTCGACTAGGAGGTTAATACTTACAGGGAGGTGATCTGACCCCCAGGTATCCTCTAGCACGTTGAGTTTGACCAGATCATAAAGGACAGGCGAGCAAAGAACGAGATCTATGTTAGATAAACTGCTTCGATGAAAGTCAATGTGTGTAAGTGTGTTATGGTTGACTAAAATTAAATCGGAGTCGTTTATGGAGTTTAGGAGCTTGATTCCATTGATATCGGTATGCGTACAGTTCCATACAGTATGATGGGAGTTAAAATCGCCAAAGATAAGACTGGGACCATGTGTATTTAGAGAGGAAAAAAACTGGCTCCATTCTGTCTGAGAAACAGAGCGACCAGGAACCCTGTAGCAGGCAACAATGATTAAGGTAGTGGAGAGATCACATAATTTGATCACTCCTGTTTCCAGATTATCAGTAATACAGCAAAGGTTAGGGGAGACCGGGGCTAGTTGACTAACTTTTAACATATTTAATTATTATAAATGAACCATTGTTATTTTATTCACTTATTGTATACCAATAGTTTACACATTTACTAAGGTATACAGTGTAATTTTTAAAGCCGCTTTGATTAAATCTAAGTTGCAGTTTTTATCACATTTATGCAGGTGTGAGCAATAAGTCAACAAACCCCGGCTTTGGGGTTAGTTGACTTATACGACGGGGTTAGTTGACTTGACATTTACTTTTAAGTTTTAAACAAAAACTAATAAACAAACAACATTTATTTTTTATACATATTAATTATAACGCTGAATTTTATTTATAAATCGTAATTTGAATTGCAATTTATACAAACGTAAAATATTTTATTTAAACCGATACACTTCTCGTGAGCCCATTTGCTGCAACGTGTGCATTGCACCCACTTATCACCACGAACGCTCTTACTATACAGTTCGTCGCATATTAAACATTCAGTATCATCTTCTGATACTGAAATCGGATCTCTGTTGGATGATGTGGATGCTGTGGTACTTAATTTCCGAAAAAGAGATTTTCGTGCGCTTTTAGTCCTGTTTCTTACAATTATATTTCTTTCTCGCGGGCATTTCTTTTCTTTAATTTTTTCTTTTTCTTGTTTCAGTGCTTCTTTTACCGGTGTATCCGTCAAAATGGCACTGCGTCACTTTCTTCTCGGTTTTCTAGTATTCTGTCGTGCAGCTGCTTTCGGAAATGGTCTTACTTCTTCTGGACTGAATGTTTTATTTCCTTACTTTATTTGCGTTTACTGTAGGTAGCTCTTCAGTGTCAATTATCAATTCAGTATTTTCATTGATGGGAGCAGGTCTGTCTGTTACATATGAAGTTAAAAAATCACTATCAGAAAAAATGTTATCATTAAAAGGGCAAATTCCGGTTTTTTGAAAGCCAGCCATTATATTCACTGGTGTAGCAGCTAATGGTAAAACTGTTTTTATAATTCCAGGTATGTCATATATAGAAAATGTTTTACCAGGATTATTTACCATCCAATTATCAATAGCAGAATTGGTATATTTTTTTAGTGGTCCATAAACACTTCTATCTAATGGTTGCAATTTGTGCGAACAATGCGGTGGAAACGATAAAACCGTGATGCCATTTTCTTTACAAATATCTAAAGCGGTTATCGAAAGGTGAGAATCGTGATTATCGAGCAACAAAAGGATGGGCCTTTCCTTCGTGCATTTCGTGTGATGAACAAAATGGTTAATAAATTTTACAAAGTGTTCTTCCTTCATCCATCCAGATGGATTGGCATCACCCAAGCTTCCGGTAGGCGCGTCTCTAATAAAATGATTCCGGTAATTCACTCGTGGAAAAATAAAAAAAGGAGGAATTGTGTTTCCACTTGCGGATACAGCAACAGTGAGGGTTACAAGTGTTCCTCTTTCGGCTGACACTAATTTACCAATCTGTTTAAAGCCACGTCGAGCTATAATTTTATCTGGCTTTTGCACTGTGGTTATACCCGTCTCATCAACATTCCATATATCCTTAGCTTCAAGACTAAGTCGATTATACACTATGTTTAAATTTGAAAAAAACATTTCTACGTTTGTTTTATTAAATGAGGTGGCTCTTGATAAGCTTGTTGCTTGTGGGCATCTTAAAGATAAGCTATTGTTTCGTTTAATAAAAGAAGCATACCAATCTGGCCCTGCCATTTTATTCTTGGTCCAATTATTTGGAATTTGAAGTTTATTCGAAACTGCATATTCATAAGCAAATTTTCTAAATTGCTTCGGCGTCAATCCGTAATAAATATCCGATGCTTGTTTTAAATAGTCAGATAAAAGATTCTCTGCTTCTTGAGAAAAAACTTGTCTCCCATTAAAATAACCAACACGGTTTAATGCAATTTCACCGGTTGTTAATTTCGCCTTTTTAACATAGCGTTCAAGCGTTTTTTGTGAAATTAAAAAATCTTTAGCGACGCTATTAATGCTTCTACATTCATTTATAACGATTTTGACTGCCCGCAAAATAATATCTGTCGGTGTTTTTTCCTTATCAGTTTTTCGTTTGTAATTCCTCATGTTGATGCCTGAAAGAAATTGATAATTATAATGGGCAAAGCAAAATACAAATAAAACAAAAACAATATCCGGGGTTAGTTGACTAAGTCAAATAACCCCGAACATGATTAGTCAAATAGTCCCATTCGACATCTTTAACATTTTGGTTGCTTTATATCAATAACCTTTACGCATTGAATAAAGTAAAAACTGCAAATTATAGCCAACATATCACACTTCTGTTAAATATTTATAAAAAAAATATTAAGCTGTACTTACTAGATAAAAATTTATAAATTGTCATAAGGAAAATATTTACTTACCGCTATCGTTTTTGAATATTTTGCTCTCACTGATGTAAAATGCAAAGTATTGTCACGGTAACAAACTACATGATTGTTTAGACATTCATATGTTTCAAAACATCGATTGCAGCCGCATGCATTTTATAATATAAAAATTAAAGGCAATTAGTCAACTAACCCCATTAGTCAACTAGCCCCGGTCTCCCCTACTAATAGGCTCAAATTTTTGATTTTGCCTTACCAAAAAAATAAGACCGCCTCCAAGTCTATGTGTTCTGTCAATTCTGTATGTGTGAAAACCGGAGAGATCAAATTTTTTAGGACTTTTAAGATTAGATTCTACGCCTATAAATATATCGACTTCCTCTAAGTGTTTATGTAGTTCCTCTTTACGACCGGAGATTCCTCTACAATTCCAGTACAGCATCTTTAGTCCATTTCTAGAGCAGAGGACACGATTTTGGCAGTTCATAAATGTGCAGATTAGAGTTGGATGTGAGGATTGATGGAAATGCCATCCTCTGATGAAAAGGAGCAATCGGTGTCAGATTCTGGGTCCTGAGATGAGATAGGTTCTTCCTCGTTCTTTTCTTCAGTCCAGCTACCATGCAGTTCCAGTTTTTTAATAATTCGCGAGACTCTATTTTTGACGGATCTACTTGATATGCTGGGGTAAGTTTCACGCAACATTTTTGCTAGCGAGGAGAGGTTGTCCGTATAAGATTGTGCCAGCTGCACAATGTCCGGATTCCCTTTGGCTTTAAGTATTAACTCCTTGTACTGTTCGTACTTTATAACATGCTCATCCGGACTTTGAGTGAAGATTTGCTTAACTGCTTCTAGTGCGAGCTCTATTGTTTCAGACTCAACCTGTTTCGTCGGAGCTAAACTTTTCTTCTGCCTTTTATATGGAGAAACAAGACGCTTTGTTGAGGTGGGAGTCACAAAAGATGAAGTCTGCCTGTCTGTGGGGGAATTAGCATCCGATGGAATAGGCAATTGAATTTTATCTACAGCCTCAGATCCAGCATTTGTGGTACTGCTAGAACTTGTGGAAAGTGGTCTTTTAATGGAGATTCTGTTTTGAGAAGAGTCTCTGTATCCCTCGACTGGACCCGGTTGTTTCTCGTCACTCAAAGGAGAAAATGAAACTTCTTTGTTCGAGTTAAGCACATGGGCCGATAAGGAAGAGCTACCTATTTGTTGAGGTGAATCTGAAGTAGAGTTAGGACAATGTTTCGCCAGATGCCCTTCCTTCTTGCATTGAAAACACTTCAAATTGTCTGTAGAGATGTATACCCAGTAAGAAGTATTATCATAGCTTACTTGCAAATTCTCCGGTAACTTGTTTACGTTATCCGGATGAACGTATACCTGTCTGCGGAAGCTGAGAATGTGTGTGAATCCAGCTTCAGTGAATCCTACTTTTACGAAGGAAATGGGTGATACGGTTCTGATTCCCATTTGCTTGAAAATGTTCAATAATACAGCGTGCGGAATGATGGGGCACACGTTTGAAAGAATTACCCGTTTTGTTTTCATAATTAGAGGTCTAACAGAGAGTAACCGATCTTTGATAAATATGTTTGCGTTGCCCGACGCGAGTTTGTCAACAAGAGATTTGTCCGCAAGATATATACATACTCTATTGTTAGCGATCCTTGAAGCAAATCGAATATTAACCGGGTTTATAACTTTCCCCACTCCGAATATGTAGTCTTTTATGGTAATATCTTCGTATGCGTCCAGCACAATAGCATATTCCTTTGTGGGGAAGTTATCTTTCTGGATGACACTGGCGTATGTAGATTCTTGAGGAGTCCCATCTTGAGGAGCGTTAGCTTTATCCATTTTTTAAGAGAGAAATTCCTGTACACAGGAATTTATCTTTCGACCAGGAAGATATAAATGTCGCACCCAGCGTACTGGAATGCGACTTGCACGAATTCGAAATCACCACAGTAAACACTTCGTTTAGCCAGGAACACGCGAAACAGAGCAAGCGTCCTACTAGCACGAGTGTCAACACGCGACTGTCTTACCCGTTAATGAACTGTAGAAAGACTCGCGTGGCGGTAAGCATGGATCCAGCAGTTTGTCCGCGCGATCAAGGTATTCATATGGAAATACACCCTTCCGCGTCAATAAATAGAAATCTTCGATGGATAATGTTTCAAATTGAGATCGTAAAATTTTTAATTTATCTGTGCTAAGAAAAGATGCTAATTTGTCGAGACTGGTATTTAAAAATTTGTATGAATCGATGAATCGCAATTTAATACAATTTCGTGAGTCTGATTCTTCATTCGTATCTTCGACATTTTTCGTAAATGAAATATACTTTTCTTTAGTAATGGGTAATACAGTAATGTGGCCTTCGAAAGCTGTAGCTATTTCTTCGATAATAAAATGGGAATCGTAGCCGGATAAATTATGAAAAACTATGGGGATATAAACGCATTTCTATAATTTAAATTGCACTCTGAATGTGCTGGGCCTCTAAACTGCCCTGATAGATGGCAATGATCGCGGACTCGTATATCTGTAGCCTCGAGTGATTCTTCACAAATATGACAGTGTGTCGAATTGCGAAATACCGACAACTGCTTAGTTGTTAAATCTAGCATGGGTGTGTTCTTTGCCAGAATGGGTTTAACAAAATTTGCAAAATTTTTCAACTCTTTGACAAACCATGAAACGCAATCCGCGTCGCGATGGCATCGATACGTCGACAGCGATGCATCGTACGAGCAATGTATATAATAACCAATACTATGTACCTCATGTTTCTGGTACATGCACAATTTGCGGTTCTCCGCATCCTTTTGGGTGTCCACCGTTTTTTGCAGGACACACTCCAGATCGGCATATATTACGAAGGGGAGCCGTTCCTTCCTACCGCGATTGTCGAAACTGAGCCATTTACTGTCCTGGCTGGGCAACAGGATGGCGCAGTTGTTTATCTCGCGGCAGCCAATTGTGTGGGTGTCCAACTTCTCGGCAGAGCCAAAATAGTGCATACATCTGCCAAACCAAAAAAAAAAAAAATTTTTTATTCAATCTTTTTTTCATTGGGAACATTTCATAAATTTCTATACGTACCGGTCACAGAAGTATTTTTTTCTCTTGTGTCTGCTCAACTGCGCGACCACTAGTCGGGATAAGTCTTTGATCCAGACAAAATGTCCTACATCGCTGCCTCCCTGTTCCGGCGTATAGAGCAGGTTGGCATGTCGATCCCTCTTTTGGCTGGTGAGACGCAGTGGAAAGACTTGGTCCATTCTTCTCCATCGAAAAGCTGTAGACGTTTATCGAGATATTGTTCTGCAGCTCAAATTTTTCAATTTGCTTCAGGGACATTGGGAACTTGTTACGTGCGGGGTAGGGGAGGATGATGGTAGGTGGTCGTGAGCGATTGCTCGTACCTCGGCGTAAAACTTAAACACCTTCGAGTTCTCAAAGGAAAAGTATATGGGATCGGAGTTGATCTGAGCTTATACAAACTCTTCGCTCGTTGAATATAAGTCTGGGAAAATGTATATATTAAAGAAAGAAACGAAATGTGATGGACATTGACATATATGTATTTCGTGAAATACAAGATCCGAAATTTGGTAGAAATGGATTATAAATTTCCTGCTCACCAAACCAGCGCTGTATTCTCTCTCTCTTTCTCTTTCTCTTTCTCTTTTCACTTTACACAATGGTCGTAGGTTGAATACAGAGGAGTTCCACTAGACACTTATACTACTAGGTAGAAATATAATGGTAACGATAACAATGATAATAAATTTCGAAAAGGATTTAGTTAACGGGTAGTTCAAGTCCTTCGCGGATTTACCAACGAACTCTGCTTTACAAACTATCCGGGACAGACAGCACGCACCTTGCGACTTAACAACTGACTGCCCCGCACTAGCCTAATTCATGGGTTTTTAACCCATGCTGCAGTGCTGAATTTGCTTGCTGAACTTCCATGTGCAAGGTTATTGGGAAAGAGATAAGAATTTGATGACCATATTGACCCGCTTTACGGACGTCCGCGTGCAGGCCTCTTGTGAAAGAGAGAGGAATTCGATGACAATGTTGACTCTAAGGAAGTGTCAAATAGTCACGGCTAGTGACCCGTTCGTCGGGACGTAACAAACTCAATGCCATGGAGATTTAGGACCGATGTATATTGCAGGTATGAACCTGGAAGTTCAGGATATTTTTTAGCTGGATGTAGAGCTGCGACAACTGCCCACGCGAAACATGTGTTGTCTGAGGATTGTATGTTTATTGTTGCCCTCTTCAGCATGATTTCTCGCGGCAGCTTGAAGTGACACCCCGCGCGGAGTGGATTATACTTGTTCACGTTAATCGTCAAATTAAGGATTTGTATCAGCGTCCATCCGCTGACACGTTCCTGGAATTCTTCCAGTGATGCCAGGATGGGTTCAATGATGTATCGTTAGTACCACTCGTGCATATCAGATGCGTGAAAGAGTTCGCGGTTTCTGGTGTTGATGCTTTTGCGCGCGCGTTTGTCACCCGCTACAAATTCACCATTAAATACTGTGTTCACTTTGAGATTATGCTTCTTCAAAGCGTCTCGCACATGCTCCAGCACAATGGTCTCTGCATCCTGGAGGAAGTTGCGCGGTTCGATATAATTCGAATTTAGGACGGCACCAGTTAATACGCGATTATCAAACGAAGTGTCTATTTCGCGCCACAAAAGTCCTCTGCTAGAATGTCCAGCACCTTCGCGTACGAAACGGCCGCGCAACGTATGTTTCAGTCCTTCGAGTCGCGCGATTCGAGCAACCAACGATTGTTGAACGCCGATCGATAATCGCGGGCGTTTCACTCGGCTGTGTTCTTCTAAAGATTCGATACACTCGTTGCACAGTTCTTCCCACGCGAGGTACTCTCCCCGTGAAATCAATCGTTCAGATCGATCCAACAATTGACCTTCTACTCTCGCGAATTCTTCCATGGTTGAAAATGGAATGTAAATGTATCGTATTTTCCATGCAACGTGTTACAACTATTTGAGACTACGCGCAGTTTAGAGCGTGTTTTTATACCACCACGCCCATTTGGTATCTTTGCCAAACTCTTTCGGTGTTCCCTCGAATGCATTGCATGCAAAAATGATAATCCGTCCCAACATGGTTCTATGCAGTTTCTGCGGATATCGTATAATTCTGTCCCGTGATTCATGCATATGATGAATTAGAGTGCAAGATCGTTCAACACAGTCTCTGCTGATTCCGCATAATTCTAAGATTCGACGCTTCCCCAGATATTATATTACATTCAACACGTGTCGAGACTTTCATCCTTGAAGGTAAATTTATTTTATACATACCTATCACAAAAGTATTTTCGACTATTATGTTTACTCAATTGCGTGCTCACGAGACGAGATAAATTCTTGATCCATGCGAAATGTCCCATGTCGTTTGCTCCTTCTAAATACAACAAATTGACATGCCTCTCCATCTTCTTATCGGCGACTCGATAAAACTAATGTTTTATAATCATTTGTTGCTTTAATAAATATATCATATTTTAAAGGCATCTAATTTCTTTTCCCGCCGCCCATAATGCTCGTCAATGTTATACGTTCTGCTGAGGCTACATTTTTGAACGTGTTCATGGTAATATAAATGGTATTTGCAAACATTGCACTTTTCGCAGAAGAAGAACATGTGACATAAAAAATTCGCATGATACACATGATTTCGGTCGATTCGTACCGCGAATGTGATGTCATAGAATTTGCACGTTTGGACGTGTTCAAGGTAATCTAAAAACGCTTTTGCGTGTTCCTGGATATTTATTTTTAGCCTATCTTTTCCATTGATTCGCTACATATTAATTCGCGCAATATTACTGCAGGGATTATCTTGTAGATTGCGAACTGTTAGCATGCGCCATCAATGATATTGTAGTTGATGCTCGTAAGAAAAAACATAACAATATATTATCATTTAAAACATATATTATTTCTCCAATTTCATTCACCCGTCTTCCACCATCTCTCTCCTCGCCACCTAATTCTAAGATGCAACGTTTCAAAAGTCTTATATTTCATTCGGGCGTTCTTCATGCAGCTAAATGATGTCATTCGGTGCGTCTGCTCGAGGGGGTTCAAATTACATGCAATCGCGCGATACGCTGCGACGTTAAGATTGAAATAAACATTTTGAAAAATGATTTGCTTCAGAATAAATACAATTGCAAATATTGCATATCAATGTCATTTTCTCCGATCGATGCGGCATTGATTCGCTACATATCGATTCGCGCGGGGGTGGACCAAGGTTGTCCCTCCCCTCGATTTCCGGTGGTGAATCGGAGTCTGAAAAAAATTTCGGGGATCATTCCCTCCGTCTGAAAAAATTTCCGACGGTGGTACAGGTCTGGAGAGGTCTCCCCGGCGCACAGTGGTCCCAAATGCCGAAAAGTTGGCCATAATATGAAGGAGTTCTTCAATTTAGCTAAAAATTTGTAGGTAGGGGTTATCGAGGTTGCTGATTACGAATCAAAAGTCATAATTTAAAAAAACAAAATGGCGGCTCCGATATAGCTCACACATATGCGAAAGAAATGTCGGAATCACCTGAAATTTGATGCATAGTTACTATCGAGGTTGCTGATTACGAATTAAAGGAAAAATTACAAATAAATAATCAATTGCATTTATTAAATGAAGTGACTCCAAAACATCTTACGCCAATTATATATATACTGCTAAGTTTCAAGCAGAATCATCGGAATCATATTCATTATCAGATATGTCGCTTTCTGTGCTGGATTCTGTTATTAACATTTGTTGATTGAGGTTTCGTTAAAAAGTTATAGAAACATTTCCGGCCACACAGTATATTTTCGGTAAAGAATTTTTTTCTCGAAAACACGTCGGATTTCGGAGGTATGTGTATTCACCAAAAGTGATTATAATTGAGCCCCGCAACCAAAAATAATTTTTTCAGAATGATTTGAAATTTTTTAATTTAATTTTTTAATAACTTTTTAATGAAGCCTCAGTGAAGAAATTGATACTCTTGATTTTCGTCTTATTTTGGCCTCTAGAATCTCCCATTAAAATTTTTCCCACGGGTGGCCGAATACCCTGTATAAGTAAAAAATCTAAATGAAAACGAAAGAAAGAGAAAACGAAAGGCAATACCGCACAAATGTTTTATGTCTGTCATAAAGTAAGGCAGGTATAAGGCACAATTTACAGCTTACAGCAGTGCCTTCATATTATTTGATTCTTAGTGCTTTTACATGGCAAATGTGAAAAAATGTTTTAGTTTGGAATTCTCAAATTTTATTAACTATTTTCGAAATAAATAATTTTTCATGTAAATAGTTTAATGCAGATTTATAGTCAATAATGAAGTAGATCAACTGGTTCATTGAAAAATATACAATATTTAATAATGAAAAATTATTTATGCATTAATTTAAAAATTTATTAAATCTAATAATAAGTCCACCCAAAATTATACATTATTTATTTGAAAAAATTTGTTGTATCTGCCACAGTTTCCAAGAAAAAACCGCGTGATTTAGTAACGCGGTCACGCTCCATTATAAAATAGGTTGGTACGACGTAACTTGCAAAAACTTGCAGCTAATTCTTGCAAATTCTGCAAGGTGAAAGTATCACATACAAGCCTGAAAAAAAATGGCAGTGGGATCTTGAAGGATGAGCAACTTTTTGCCTACTTGTTTGCGATGCATGCATGAAATTTTACATTTTATTTTCAGTAATGAATGTACCGGTTTAAAAAATTAATGGATAACAATTTTTAATATGTTAGTACTCAGAAATGTTCTACTTACTTCCAGGAACAGCATCCATTTTGCAGAATTGAAATTGTCTTCTAAAAAAACTTATGCACTTTTCACTCTGTGATACGAATTGACGCTTACGCTCTCGACAAACGACTGACTAACGAAGCCGAAGTTTGGATCGCAATTGCCATCCAGGTATAAAAATATGACTCATTTCATTTTCCCTACCCTAAAGAGACATCCTTAAACTGCCGATTCCAACAGGTAAAACCTCCATACCGAAAAATTATTTTTTGGGGTTTTGGCCACGTTTTCACGATTTGGGACCACTGTGCGGCGGCTCGGTCTGGACTAATCCCCTCCACGATTGCGCTATCCCCCCACTCCGCGGCTTGTGCGCGTGCAACTTATTTCCCACTCCCCGCAGGCCCCGCGCGCCTTCACTTCTTCCGCGCTCCCCATTACCCCATTGGTTAGAACCCGCCTTATTATACTAGAACTCTCAACCTTGGGAGAGGATGGCGGGACTGGCTCAACCACATGATGATAAGCAGGAGCATAGAGTCCAGATGAGTCCAGAACAAGTTCTCTATTAACACTCGCATTATAATAAAGTCCGCGAGCGAGAACATGAGCTGAGATTTCAAAAACACCTCCAAGCTCGTCGATCTCCGCAACATTGTTGCACACGTAACCAGTAGCTAGATGAATACTACTGTTTGCAGTAAACCAATCACGAACGGACGGTTCACTAGGTCTCCACGTTTGTGTAATCGGCACAAATCTTGATCGAATCTTTGTACCAGGCATAGCTCCAAGAGTCTTAAACCAGGAAGCAGCAGTAGCGGTACCATAAGCACCAAAGCCACTACGATCAAGCAGCACAAATACCGGTTTCATTAGTAGCATTATTTGGTAGATAACGCATACGTAGACTGAGAAACTTAAATTCGGAGTACGTCGCCGAAAAGGATGACACTAGGAATGATGAAGCGACAGTATAATACCATCGATGGGCCGATCCAGATGTCGAAGCGTAAGGGACGACTCTACGAATGTTCAATCGCGAAACACCTCCAGGAACGCCAAAACGTCTTCTTCTCCGTGGTCTTCTTCGACGAATACGAGCCATACTGGCATTGTCCGTCAACGAAGCGGTGGTAAGGAGAAGCCTTCTTCGATAAGCTGCTCGAGAAGATCTAATGGTCGATGAAGCCTTAGGCCTCTTCTTCTTAGAGTACTTACCAACACTACACACGACCTTTCGATCTTTACTCATGAGATTCCTCTCTCGAGGATAGCAAACCTGAAGCGGTCAGACGAGGACTTTGACGTTTAAATACTAATAAGATTATGATGACTAAAATGAATATAATAACTGTGGGATCGGGAAGATAATGACTCCGCTCTGTTCCGTTCCGCACAATTTTATTGTTGCTGTCGTACAACGACGTGACTCGTGGTGTTGGTTACGCTTGACTCTCTGGTACGATCATCGCCACCGTACCAAGAGGCTTTCGAAAACAAAAGACGGTCAGAGACGACGACAACGGCTTTTCGGCTCACGCGGCTCTGGTCGTCTCATGTGCAACCATACATTGTAGCGGCTTCGAACGACTAAGGCGTATGTGGTGCCTTGGCCGCCACATAACTAATACTAGTAACGATAAAGAGGTTGTTTCAATGCGATTGAGATGATTTGTCGGACGAGTAGAATTCAAAAGCAAAGCAATCAAATTCAAACACTCCAAATCCGAATGACAAATCATTGAAATGTTAAGTAAATGAGGACAACTACGTCCAAATCGAAAGCAAGCAAAACAAATGAAATTAAGATAAAATCAAAACCTCAACAGTCCTGCGAGTCCGTCTATCTCGAGACGAAAATTCGCGCCTTATTATACTACTATTATGTATTATGTATCTATTATACTCAATGCCAAGCTCAATGTATTTGTATATTACACATACACTACCGCTCATAAGTTTGTGCACACTTCCTTAGTTCTTATATCTACCTGAAAAAAATTATGATATCTTTGGTAAATTTAATTACTTTGCATGTATTCTAGCTCTTACAGTATTAGAGAAGATATTTGAGTAATAATTTATTAAATATCTCACTGGTAACTATAAAAAATTATTATATTTGTAGGATTAAAATTGTAATTTAATCACTTAGTCAGAACTCGCGAATTAACAAAACATGGAACAAGGAACTTTATTAACACCAGAACAAACACCAAACAAATAATATTCACTAAATCGTTACAATCGTAATCACAAAACCGTTATAATCGTAATGACCGTCACGTACAATCGTTTCGTCGTCGAATCGACCGGCAAAAGACCCCGTTGCCTTCTCGACGCGTCCTTTTTAACCTTTTCCCGTCCCAAACATCCGCCGATTCCATATCCGGAGAAGTTTCCAGAACATTCCCGTCGTTTCGCAACAACGTTCCGTTACCATACTTCATACATTCATACATCCAATCATGCAATCGTTCAGGGTCGACACATTCACGCAATTCAATCCTTACCAGTTCCACATCCGGTAATCTTTCCCGAATGTTCTTAACATTTCCAAACATTCCATCTCTATGGCCAACGCACTCATACATTCAATCGTTCAATTAGAGTCGACACATTCAGATCACTCAGCCGTTCTTCACGATCGATACGAAACGACGGAAAACACTCGTCTCCTACATATTTCCTTTTCGTCTACGTATCCATCGCGTGCTTTTATGACCGCGTTTACCAGTCGTGGCATCCTGGCTACTAACTTTTTCATTATTTCTATACCAATGAGGTTCCACTCAGAATCTAAGATTTCCCACAAATGTTTTTCTGACTTGGGACATCGTTTTCGAACTTGTCTATCTATGTGATCCCATAGTTTTTCTATGGGATTCAAATCGGGCGATTGGGGTGGCCATACCATCATTTTCACTTCAAAATTCTCTTGCAATTGCAGTAAATAATTTCTACATATTGTAGAAGTGTGCTTCGGGTCATTGTCGTGCATAAATGTAAAATTGTGGCCAATTATGCGATGTCCAGATGGAATTGCATGTTCTCTCAGAATGTTCGGTAATTATTTAGATTACGGACGGTAACACCGATTTCGGTGATTTTTGAATATGTCATAGAAATCAATATTTTAAACAACTTTTTCCTATACATATAACCGCCGCTCGGCCTTAGTTTCCGAGATATTTCTTGAAAAAGATCGCTGCTACTACAATGAATTCTATCTATACGTACGTGCCGGTGGCAGCGTGTCTGTAAGCGTTGAATCGCCGATCGTCTCTTGTTTCTGTAGAGATATCGAGGAGGCCAGAAATGGATATGTATAACGGGTGTGCTTAAAAACTCGGTTCGAGTAGCCGGCCGCCTCACGGCGGCCGGTATAAACAAATCTAACCCAGACCTAACCCAGACCTAATTCATTATATTAGCTACTAGGTAGAATAGTTAGGGGTAATTATTTAGATTACGGACGGTACTTCCGATTTCAATGATTTTTGAATATGTTATAGAAATCAACAATATTAGATTAGATTAGGTTAGGGCATTTTCCATTCCCGGCTGCCTCACGGCAGCCGGCACACACAAGTTCAAATAAAAAATCGTAAAATTTGGTTATTTATATTTAATTGTTACTATTTACAGTTGGAAATATTTCAGGAATAATATCAAACAATTTTATTATTCGATTATCAAAATCGTGTTGGCGCCGGAACAAAAATTCAGCTAAATACCCAACATAATGTTTATGGCGTGTACCATATCTTGGAATATTTGCCCTTGTTTCTCGCCACAAGCGTTCGATATTTTGTGTGTGCGCTTTCGTTTGTGGATCTACAAAGTTTATTCTATGATTCACTCTTAGAATCTCAGGTTTACAATCCCAGGTTTGATCCACTTCCGGATGATATCTAGCAAGGTGTCTGATGATCTGTCTGGAACTGGCACGATAAAGGCACGATTACTGGAACGTTCAATTCCTCCAAATATCCATTGGCCCGTAAGAAGTCGTCCTTTATTAAATTTTCGTTTCCCAATCTTGGCCTCATCAATCTCGACGACTTCATTTCCACCACCGATTGGAACGGAATGTTTTTCCACCCACAATGTACACAACCCACGACAAAAACTGGCCCAGTCTACAGCTGTCGTCGATGATATGTTTAGTTCATTTTGTAGAAATTCTTGTCGCGGTGGTTTTATCATAAAATGGTAGCCGATAAATCGACAAATGTCTTGAATAGGGGCACGTATTTCACTAAACCATGTATTATGTAATGCGCTAATTTTTGAATTGCAGTTTATTTTCATTTTTCTCTTATTTCGATTTTTAGAATAGCAATAATTGTGGCACCTAAATACTAAATTATTACGGTCAAATGTCATTGGGTTTTCACTTCCACACTTCATGCAATACATACTATTATGGATCACTTTTTTTCAATTAAAAAATCAATTAAATCATTATAATTATTACCTATATTTAAATATTCGTATAATTTCATTTTGTATTATTTCCAGAAGTACACAAGGTTTCGAATGATCACTGGTCAGCGAGCCGCTGTCTGGAAAACAGTAGAAAAGCGACGATCGCATACTAACGCGTGAAGTGTAACACGGATGCACACGATCAGGCAGAATTTAATGTAATAGTTCCGACAGTTTTTCGAAAATATCTCGAAAACTAATGCCGAGCGACGGTTATATGTATAGGAAAAAGTTGTTCAAAATGTTAATTTCTATAACATATTAAAAAATCATTGAAATCGGTGTTACCGTCCGTAATCTAAATAATTACCAAAGTTTGAGTAACAGAAAAATCTTGAAAAAATCGTGAAAGAATCGTAATTCATTTTAACTTACCGCGGTTTTTTGTTAATCTGCGATTCCAGGGCCATAGAACAGATCTTTGCTTTCCGGTAGCAATCGCGAGCTTCGTGCCCTATTCCCCCGGCAATAACCACAGATAGGCGGTGGTTTACGGTCATACCCTCGACGTTGCTCATTAATGAAATTTCGGCGTGGCTCTTCCCGTCGCCCATCATAACCATCGCGATTTCGCGGTATGTTGTTGTTAAAATTGTGGCCTGCGTGTTCCTACGGAACGTTATCTTGCCGTGGCGCGTCATAGCGCGAGAACTCCCAGCGTTCGTTATACCGCCTGTTGTTTAGTCTGAACGGCGGCCCGTCGCCTCTTCTATCCATTGAGCCGGTCTCCCTATCGCGCCCCTGTATCAATAACTGTTCATTGACGTCCGTTCGCGCCCAGCAATTTGAGGCGGAATCATTCGTCCGATTGCAATGAAAACAACTTGGGCTCGATTGGGTTACTGGACGCGTTCTACCCGAGTGTTCGGTTTTATTTACGTGGCCGTTATACCACGCCTTATCGCGTTCATGTTCAGTGAAAAGCACCTCGGCTCCGTCGAACGCCTCCCTCAAATTCCTAAACGTTGTGCGGTTCATTTGTCCCCTGATCTCAGATATCAGACCGCTAATAAAGCTACGCACTGTAAAATCATTTCTCTCGTCTATGGAACTCCGCGCCCCTTGCTGGATCCGATCGCAGTCTAAAATCTCGGCCTTCAAATCTTTTACACGCCCTATATATTCGATAATATGCTCCTTCGGGAACTGTCGGACGCTCGTTAATTCCGCGCGATAATGATCGATCGATTTCAAGGGATCGAACGCCTTCCCTTAACCGATCCGAAAGTTGTAGGACGGTATCGTACGGTCGATCCTCCACGGCGAGGTACACCTGCCCTTGCAAACGATTCTTAATCAGCCTGACCAACGCTGATTCTGTGTGGGGTGGCAACACATCCCGCGCTCTTTTGCAGGCCCGCACGAATTGCAAAACGGGAATACTACCTTGATCAAACAGTTTTAGGACTTTATTCATAAAATCGAAAATACAAGTTTATTCGTCCAAATCGATATGGTCCCCTTCAAGGTACTCCCCATCGACTGCAATGCACTTGCGCCAGCGCTTGATCCAATCCTCGAAACACCGCTGGTACTCAATTTTCGCAGGGAGCCAGATCTGGTGAATTTGAAGGCTGCTGGATAGTATTCATGTTGTTTTTGGTCAAAAACTCACGGATAAGGATCGCATTGTGCGCCGGTGCGTTATCGTGGTGCAAAATCCAGGAGTTGTTTGCCTACAAATTCGTTCTTTTTTGACGAATTGCTTCGCGCAAACGTCTCATAACGCCCAAATAATATTCTTTGTTGACTCCCTGTTTTTCTGGCAAGAATTCTTGATGCACAACACCATAGTAATCCATGAAAACCGTGAGCATCGCCTTCTTTCTTGATTGAAAACGACGTGGTATTTTCGGTCTCGGCTCTTTCGGTGCGCGCCATTCACTCGCTTGATGTCTGGATTGTCGTCTCCAGTGATGATACGTTTAATAAATGTTAGGTCGGATTCGGCCTTGGAAATCATGTCTTTCGCGATTTCAACGCGGTCCTTTCTTTGCATGAAATTGAGGTCTTTCGGCACCAGTTTTACAGCGACACGTCTGAGGCCCAAATCACTAACCAAAACGTCTTGAACGGATCCATAAGCGATGTTCAAGTCCTCTGCCAGCTCTCTGATGGTTAATTTGCGGTTTTCGGACAACATTTCTCTAATTTTATCGATGTTTTCATCAGTTTTCGACGTCGACGGCCTGCCACTGCGTTTGTCATCCTCTACCGACTCACGGCCTCTTCTGAAGCGTTCGTGCCATCGAAATACGGAAGTATATTGTATATGTAAGCCGTTTCTGAATCTGCTAGCACAAAAATTGTTATACCCCATTTTGTAGGTTTCTTAGGATTATATGTGATCCTTTGAATTTCACTACAGACTCGTCAACACAAATGTTTTGACCAGGTATAAACTATTCTGAAAATTTCGAATTTATGTATTCCATAAAATTGCTTACTTTTTGTAATCGAGTTCTTAGGTCCTTGTTTGCTGGATCAGGTGTTTTGAGGTGCAGCATCAAAAATATTTGGTTGAATCTACTTCTTGTAAAAATGGCTGGGAAGAAAGGAATTCTACTATTTTCATTTGTCGACCAATATTCCTGCATGTTTGAAATTGGCATTGTTCCCATATTTATAACAACCCCAATAAATGCCCAGAATTCATCTCGTTCCACATCTTTCCACGTTTGCCACATAGAGTTTTTGGTTATTGTTTTCGAATTCAATTTTTTTTGGGCATATCTGTTGGTTTCTTTTATGATTTCATCAACTAACTCGTCTGTGAAAAACAATTTGAAAAACTGTAAAGGTTCTAGAACACTTGAAGAAACTTGTGGTCCCACAACATTAGGTGCTACTGTAAAATCTATTCTGCCTGCTGGAACTTCATCACTCTCTGTAATATCTTGCCAATTGTCGTCATCTTCATCTATTTCTTCAGAATAACTACCAATGTCATCAGTATCACTCTCAATAACACATAGTTTCCGTTTTTTTTGTACTATTACGTCGCTATCATCACTGCTATCAGTATCAGTATATTCACTTTGTTGGGTATTATTTTCAACTAAATTGTCTACAAAAAATTCACTATCAATTTCATTAGCACTTTCGTTTTCACTGATCTCAAAACTTTCCCAATAATCTCCTTCTTCCATGTTTTCTCAAGGGTAAATCTATCTAATATAAAATAAAATTCAAAATTCACTAAGAAATAATGCACAGCAACTTTGAACACAGAATCTGCTAGTCATTGAACGCAAACTACACTGGTTTTTCTAACTGCACTGAAAGCAACTGGCGCAATAGCGGCGCCGACGGAGTTAGTGCAATGAAAGCATAAGGCGCAATAGCGGCGCCTACAGAGTTAGTGCACTGATAGCACTGGCGCAATAGCGGCGCCTACGGAGTGCAAAGCCGAGATGGTCGTGCGGAGGGGCTCCGGGGTCGCGAGCGTCACCTCCGATCTTGTGGTGTGCGGCACCTGACTTGTTTGTATTGTGCGCATTACCTCTAATTCGCGCCTTGCCAGCTCTGCCTCCCGAATAGCCATCTCCTTCTCCTTTTCCAGAAGCTCGAGACGTAATTGCATTAGCTCCATTTCCGTCGCTCGGGTCGTGGTGCGTGGTATCTGTATCATGTCAGATCGATGTCTAGATCCCGGACGAGCCCCCAAATGTAGGATCAGAAGTGTAAAATCTGCCTTTTTTAATTCACATGCACGAATTGGAAAAAAACACAATCAACGTATAAATTAATTATAATCGAAACACAACGTATCAACGTATAAATTAATTATAATCGAAACACAACGTAACATGCAACGTAATAGACGTTCGTAGCGTAATCCTCGTGATCGACGTTCACTCTCAAAAAAGCCCCTCTCTTTCCCGGACTCGCGCTTTTATCCCCCAGCTCCCGAACACTTGCCGGTTTCACGTCCGGTCAAGTTTCGAGAACGTTCTCGTCGTTTCGCATCAATATCGCGTTATCATAGTCCATGCACTCATACATTCAATCATGCAATCATTTAGAGTCGACACATTCATGTAATTCAATCATTCCAGAACGTTCTTGACATTTCGCATAGTTCCTCATCCGGTATTACTTCTCGAATATTCCTAACGTTTCCAAACATTCCGTCTCTAAGGTCATTGCACTCATACATTCAACCATTCAATCAGAGTCGACACATTCAGTTCACTCAGCCATTCACTGCGATCGATACGATACAACGAAGAACGCTCATCTCCTACACAATTGATAATGAATAATTAATACTTGAACATAAAAATTACCAACGTCTCAACTAGTTACGTTTGAGCGTGGTCTATGGCTATCTAGTTATTTCGTATCTAGTAACTATGCCTAACATAGGGCCGAGGGGTCGGAGTGGGGAGACGTACGCTACGGGGACGTTACAATAGCGACGAGGGCCAGAGTGGGGAGACGTACGCGACGCGGACGTTACTGCGAACATTTGACATTTAAAATTGATACATTAGGTGAGGTGGCAATCAGAATGGCGAGAATAACGGCGGTAAAAGAGTGTTTAGAAAAAGCATTGCGGGATGAGAATAAATTCTGGACAAAGTATTTCACAAAAATTGAAAGACAAACTGGAGTTGATCGACTTTATGTGTTTTTAGGTATGTACATTAGATTATTCAAAGCGCTTTAGGTTAGTCTTTGTAGTTACGTACACGAATTGATACATTCTCGCTTTACGTAATGAGAATCTGTTGTAAATTTTCCTTAGTATGCGTGATAATTCCGTTGCATTATAATACTCGGAACACTTCAATTCGTGGAAATTTTTGACATGTTTTATTTTTACATCGCAGTAGTGTTATGTAAAAGGAAATTAATGAAATTCTTTCACGTTAAATTTTATCCCAATATTTGAATATTCAATACGATATTGATAGTGTAAAGAATATCTTAACGATTTGCACATTACGAAAGTGCAGTTACTCAGTCAAAATCCTATAAAACACATTGTAGGAAGAGATGGTTTAGTATAATTACATGTGAAATAACGGAACATTCCTAACAAACGGCCCGTTCAACGATCAGGGTGAGTTATACGTCATTCGATTCGTCTAATTTAGTACATTATTGATATGCATTTCATTATCTGCAGAAATTCATTTTTTTATAAACTTCTTGGAAAAGTTACAGTAAAAAGTAAGATTAAGTATATTTTAACAGGTTCACAGGTGGAAACAAGTGGCTGCCATTACTGTGTTCAAAATGCCAGGTAATCAAATGCTAATTTGTTAAACATTTATTGAATAAAATCACCATTTTCCTATTAGGTACATTTGCTAAATAGATAATGGCTCAGGTATCCAATGAAGTCACTCTTCTTGAAAATATAAAATATTAATAGTATTATATGTTATAAAAAAGATTAAAAAATGTGTGGCATGCCTCCAAGTGGTTTCAATTTAATTCGTGTAAGCATCAGTATGGGATCTTCAAAATTGATGCTGTGATTAATTTTTAAATGGCCTCTGTGATATTTTCTACGACAAAATGTTGATTCATCAATCTCGACAATCTACTCTACCCTTCCAATTGCTGTGCAGTATTTTTATTTAATTTTAGTTATATAATAATATGACATTGCTCATAATTATATGTTAGCATATATGTTAATTTTAAAACATCTGTAGCTGAGTTTGTTTTTAGAAAACCATGTTCTTTGCTTTGCAAATATCTTTATATTACAACGTCTTTTACATTTAGTTGGATTGACAGATCCTGGAATAGTTATCCTGCATTGCCAATTTTCATATACCATTTTCATAACATTTCCACATTGCATGTAGTACAAGAAACAGAAGAAAAGCAGAAATTGTTTCAGTAATCATTTGTTTCAACTGTCATTTCTGATTTTCTTCTGTTTCTTGTTTTGTCGTGGGGAAAATCTTCGAAAGACTCCCTCCCACCTCTTTGGGGAGAGGCGGGAGGGGTGTGTGGGATTCCCCGCGCCCATTATAACCGGCCCGGGACCTACCCACTAAAAACCCCACGGTTTTTGTCAGCGAAATGATATAGTGCTTTCCGATTGGCGACAAATTCCTTAGGGAATGATCGCGATAACATTTTGTTGGATTCCTCGTTTCTTCTCCATATTTTGCGCATATGTCTCCCCACCAGCGAATACCGCAATAGAATGGCATCCGCTTCAGGTGAAAGTTCATCAGATACTACGAGGCCATTGTTGGATCCCGGGTTGCGGGATTAAGAACAACACTTTACTAGAGAGACTGGTGGTTTTATTCGATCGTTACGGCAAGTTCCGCACGTTAGTACAAACTACAGAGATCTGACTTGAGTCCAAAAATGTGCGTCGTTTATATATTTGAGGGTGACAATGGTGGCGTACGGAATGAGTAACCGGGTACAGGATGAGTAAGCGGGTACAGGAGGCTAGAAAGGCTGGACTTTGGAACCTATGACTGGGATGTTTGTGTAAGGATGATTCTAGTGCGGTATCTATGTTGGCTTATGAGTTAGTCATACACCATTGACCGATCCTGTACGATTAAAATTTAGGAACAACCTTCGAAAGTCATTTCCTTCGTATAATAGATAACGTTCGCAATTCGAATCTTCATCAAACTGGATTACTCTTTCAATACCTTTTTCTTCATCAGAAGCCGCGAAAGATGGGCGTAGAAAGAACATTGAATCATTTCCACTTTCAGAGTAATCATGGAAGGCAATCTTTGGATATCTTTTCGGCGAAACCTGGGCTACTATTTCTTCTTTATTCAAGAGACGAATCGCTCGATTGGGAAGTATTTCCACTGGAATAATTACTTGTCGTTCAGACACGGGAGCACTCCCTCCAGAAGGGGAACTCATTCTCTTGTTCGGGCAATTTTTGATCCGGTGATCGAGACTCCCGCACTCGAAGCACGATCCCATTTCTCGCCGCGTTCGGGGGCAGTCAGCGGGACGGTGCCCTAGTCGAAAACAGTTGGTACATCGGCGTTGCGGTCCATTGGTCAGCGTTTCCATGTGGCAGACCCCGGTGTCCCTTCTATCTTGACGGGTCCCGACGTCCTTCCTCTCTTGACGGCTTCGCTCGCTCAAGTCCTGATATCCCGGCCGAAGCGTAATTTTTCGGAACGCTTCTAATTATTGTGCCTTAGTCGTAAAATTTTGCATGCGCAATGGTTGCGCAACCGACCATCTGGGATGCCATCAATTAGATAATCCGTGATTTCACCTTCGTCGATGGGCACTCTATTAGCCAAAATGACTTTGTCATAAACATCTTCTCTGACTGCATCATCTTGCGATAATTGATAGGAAACACAACTTAGGTTTTTTTTTGCATTGTCAAAGCGAACGCGCGGCAGTCGGTGACAATTTTAAACTGTATGCCCAGTAGATATACTCGAAATTTCCGTAGGGATTTAATAATCGCCAGGCATTCTAACTCGTAACTGGTGTACCGAGCTTCCGCGACGTTCGTTCTGCCATTCGCATAATAGATTGGGTGTAAGGCTCCGTCGACATTATCGCGCTGCAACAAGATACTTCCGAAATCGAATTTCGACGCATCTGTATGAAGCTCGGTTTCGGCGCCTACTTCGTACAATTTTAAAACGGGTCCCTCGGGCAATGCCCGTTTCAGACGCTCGAACGCAATGACATGCTCGTCTTCGAACCGAAATTTTTCGCTTGCCTTCAAAAGGTCCGTGAGTGGTTTGGCGATCAAAGAATAATGACTAACGAACTTTCTGAAGTAACCCGTCAATCCTAGGAAACTTTGAACCTCGCGTATCGTCGTCGGTTTACGGAACGCAGCTACGGCCTCTGTTTTACGTTTAGATGGTCTAATGGTTTGATTTTCGATCACGTGTCCCAACAATTCCACTTTGGTTTGCAGCAACTGACACTTCTTCCAGTTGATTACCTAACCCGCCTAACTCGCCGTTTTCAAAACTCTACATAACCTCTCGAGACCGGATTCTAAATCCATCGACGGAACGATTAAGTCGTCTAAATATGTCAACACTATTTTTTCGTTAATTAACTCTCGGAATGCGGCGTTTACGAATTTCTGAAATAGCTGGTGAGTTGCAGAGACCGAAGAGCACTTTTAAAAATTCGTATTGTCCATCTGGGACGATGAACGATGTATATTTCCTGCACTCGGGTTTTATCGCAACATGAAAAAAACCATTCTTTAAATCGAGCGTACTATAAACTTTCGCGCCCCGCAACGCGTCTTTGATGATTTTTCGATTCAATTGCCTATAGCCGATGCACAATCGTGATGACCCATCCTTCTTTCGCACTAGGACAACCGGGCTTGCAAAATCGGATAATGATGGTTGAATAACTCCGTCGCGCAACCATTCTTGTATGTGCGTGTTTACTTCATTTCGCTCTAGCACGGACAATCGTCTAGCCCGCTGGTAAACAGGCTTCTCGTCTCTTAAAACAATGGTCATCTCGATTCCTACCTCTCGCGTTATCTTTGGCTCATTTGGGAGGTATTTTGCCTACCACAGATATATCTATTATACAATAGTAGGTATAACTGTGTGTTGTTTGTGTTGCCCTTTCTGCGTTCCGGTGATCCTCGGACTGCACTTGGTTGCTCGCCCAAAAGTCCGTTGACTCCTGGCGTCCGACTGGTAGATGGTTCCGTTGGCCGGTCTCCTCAGATGATCAGCCGTTCAGGTCTCTTTCCTCGTACTACGTCAGTAGCTCACGGTGTCTCTTGTCGTTGAAGATATTCCTCCAATGAAGTGCAGATTTTTCTCGGGTTGACCTGTGACTGACTCCCCGCAATTGTCCAGCTTCGTCCGGATGAATCACACTGATCCCACCGTTGCCACCAAATAATATTATGTCCCTCGAGGTTTACCGTATTGCGTGGACAGTTGCGGATTCAGGAGTGGTCGAAAAATTAGTATTCACCGGACTTCGAGCGGACGGCAGGAAAGAACTTCATTCGTATAGACAATAGGTGTAGTTTATTCGTAACTCTAATTGTCAATTCCCTTGGTCTGTCTTCACATGGTCTTCTATGCGCGGTCATTAGCTTATTTCCCAACCGGGAACGTTGCGCTTTCGGCTGCGGTCAACACATTTTGCTGATCCGCAGATTCCTTTCGTTGAGCAGCAGGCAATGACCCTTGGTCAAGTTACCACTAAGCCATCGCAAGTGCCACTCGTGGCACAACAATAGTAATATCGTTCGAATTTATAATTTTTCCATTTTTATTTTTCTAACCAAATATGACTAAATGTCAGCAACCAAAAACAAGTGACAAACATATATTGATAGAGAGACATTCATACTTTAGAATGATATCCCATATGAATGTAGTTCCAAAACAATTCATTTTAGATTAATTGCTAAAGCCTCTGATCGCGAAAACCGCGATTATTTTTGTACCAACCTAATTACTCGTTATAAATAAAAAGTTCGTACTGAATTAAGCACAAATCACATGATATTTCATTTAAAAAAAAATGGATTTCCACCACTTTTGAAATTATCGGTCTATATGGTCCTTTGAGTTAGATTTAGTGTTTGTGAACAATTGTAGACAATGAATTGAATAAAAATTCTACGTATACGACTTCCGCGTAACCGACGGTGATTTATTTGATTACAACGAGAAAGCAGATCTGGTACACATTCACTGATCACCTTCTTATCCATTCATCTGGTCCGTAAGTCCTTCTTGCATTTCTCGAATTGTGTTAACAGTATTAACTATGGACTCAATCTTGAAAACGCAGATTTCGGATCGTAAAAAGGCGAAGTCCGCCTTGACTCGTTTTAAGAAATTTTTCGAATCATACGATCGATCAATGTCGATTACGGCACTTGAAATCCATTTGGGCAAAATTTCGTAGTTATATGAAAAATTTGACGCGATACGATCGTTAATAGAAAATATCATAGAAGGAACTGATCTCGAAGAAAGGTACACGAACGAACAAGAATCATTTGCACCATCGTATTGTAACATAGTTGCCACTGCTAGAGAATATATCGCGCAAATGCGCCTACAAAATTCTGCGCACACGAACATACCGAAATCGAGTACGTTTTCTTCGGGAACAGAACCTCGATGTCGGCTAAAATTACCAACGATATAATTACATACATTTGATGGGACGTTTGTAGTTGAAATTCAAGGACATGCTTGAATCATTAATACATGACAATGATGCTTTAGGCAACATTGAGAAATCCCGTTATTTAAATTCTTCATCAAAGAGTGACGCAGCTCGCATAATTCAATCATTAGGAGTTTCTGAAATAAATTACTATCTTGCGTGGAAAGCGTTAAAGGACATTCGTACGTTATGGGACATGCTAGTATTAACGAAAATATCTTTCTCTGGATTTAGACGTCTGTTAGTTGATATGAAAGGTAGCTTAATCGCACTCAATATGTTAGGAGAACCAACGGAGTATTGGGATAGTTTAATCGTGTATTTATTATCGACGAAATTTGAAATTTGACTGGAACGATACGTGAGTGAGAGTGCAAGCAATTAAACATTACGAGCGATGACAGACTTTTTAGAGAAACATTGTAAATACCTTGAAAAAACTGCAAATGCCAAGGTAGTATCGTCGAATAAGGTTGCAGTATTTCATGAAACACGAAACACTCGATCTAAAGGGGTCTTCTACTCTAAACGGCCAAAAATTTTTTTTTGCATTTTTCTAAAAGATATAGTCTTAGAAATATGTGTGCAAAAAGTATAACACCTACCTTCTAAAATTAACGAAGGTATACGTATTTTTCGGTCGAGCTATACCTATTTAAACGGTCTGATTCTTCTGTTTAATTGCGGTCTTTTCAAAACTACCTTTTCTAAATTGGCTTGCATAATATTTCAAGATCTACTTGACCGATTTCGTTCAAATTTGGCATGTACCTTCAGTACATGTGTCGTTGTGGTTTGTTCTAGAATGGAGTCAAAATCATTATTCTTTCTATTTTTTTTTAGCCTGCTAAAATTAAAAACAAGAAAATAACCAATATTTCAACCTCAAAAAGCGGTCATTTTTTTAAGTATCAATTTTTTCTGTCCTTTTACTACCGGCTGTAGAAAAATGTATCCTAATTAAGAATCTTGTTCATTTTTTTGACTTAGACAAACAGAACGGTTGGAATCATGGAAGCCATAAAAACACTTTTTCGGTACGCGATTGCGTACGAGGCTCTGTGCTGCCACTAATTTTGACTATTTCTCGTTGTAAAAATTTGTGAATATTACTGAAAGAGTAATGAACATACATACAAAACGTCGATGCAAGAAGTTACATAGTTTCTTTATACATACAAAAAAAGAAAAATTCCAAAAAGAACTTAAAAAAACGCGTTTTACAGTAGAAGACCCCCTTAAGAACGTAGCAGCGTACGTTACGAACAGTATGTATTCTTCGTAGAACTGAACACCCGTTATATAATTGTACTTAGTTTTTAAAATTGTCTCCGAGCGATCATATTTCAAAATTTCAAGAATTACGTGCATGTTTTAATTGTCTCCCACAAGGACACAAAAATATGGAATATACGCGTGGAGGACGTAGGAAATGGTTAAAAAAGCATCGCTTCCTCCTACTTTTAGACAGTGTAACTATACCGTCACTATCGACTAATGTTTCATTTTCACACGAACAAACGCAAATTTCGAATGCGGACACGGACACGAACCTTTCTAAGAAACAAATCACGTCACAAACAAACATTTCACATTCAAAGGATAACAATTGCACCATGTTATCCACTGCGGTAGTATACATGACTGATTATAAAGAACGTAAAGAAAAATGTATTGCATTATTAGATTCAAGATCTCAGTCTCACTTCTTCACTGTAGCGTTGATTAAAACGCCAAGATTTAGAAATAGGAAATGTAGTATGTAATCTACTGTATCAGGCATGCGTAACCATCACTCCAAGATTCAACGGATTCAGCAAATCGAGTTCATGTTTATTACTGCCAAAAATAACCGAGAATATTTCGAACACGTCCATCGACATATTTGCATTACCGATTCCTGCAAATATCATGCTGGCGGGCCCCCGTTTTCATCAACTCGGAAAAATCGATATGATTATTGGAGCAGGTATGTATTGGGAACTTACTGTACATCAGACGCCACTCTTTAAGACCTAATTATCCGTCATTACAGAAGACAAAACTCGGTTGGATTGTTATTGGAAATATGAATCGCGCAAATCTTACTCAGCACAAACACGGACCACGTGCTATGTAACAAACCAACAGTTACACAGTCAAGTAGCTGATTTCTGGGAAATCGAACATTGTATCGATGAAGCACGTCTCATCGATGAAAACAATTACTGCGAGAAACATTTCGTGTCAACTGTGATTCAGGACAACAACGGATGACACGTGGTCGGAATTCCTTTTAGAAAAGAAATCAAAGGATTAGGGCATTCAAGGCAACAAGCGGAACGCCGACTACTCGCATTGGAACGAAGGCTGAGAAAACAACCACATATTCAAGAAGAATGTATTGAATTTATGCGGTAATATGAGCAACTTGGACACATCATGGAACTGAACGAGGAGCATCGTGAAAATGGACAATTAAGATTCTACTTACCGCATCATGCCGCTATCAAGGAGAACAACAGCACCACAAAATGACGCGTAGTTTTTGATGGATCCGCGAAAACTACATCTGGGCTATCCTTGAACAATGTACAGATGGCTGGACCAGTGGTACAAGAGGATCTACTTTCAATTTTATTACGTTTCCGCAAAATCTTGCCAATTAAAACGAATTAAATACTGCCATTTATGGGACAACATCCGCGCCTTTCCTGGCGACTAGAACACTGCGACGAATTTAAGAAATTCATGTAGAAGATTCTCCTGCCGTCAGTCGTGTAATCTTGGAAGACTTTTACGTAGACGATCTTTTGTCTGGCACGGACTGTTTAAAAGAAGGGATTATGTTAAAAAATAACGTTTCGTCCATTCTAGCGACGTCAGGTTTTGAACTCCGGAAATGGACAACGAACGAGTCGCGTATTTTGGGTTCATCGGATGGATTACAACCCAACGTACATATTGCAGTCGGCAAAGATTTAAAAACGCTCGGATTTCTCTGGAAATCGCAGACGGCCATACTGCGATTCTTAGTGGAAAAACGATTTTGATATTGTGTCACAAAACGAACAATTTTATCGGACGTTTCTCAAATATTCGATCCCCTAAAAGTAATTGGGCTAGCTACAACTCGAGCAAAAATACTATTGCAAGAACTATGGCAGCTACAACTTTCCTGGGTCGAATCATTGCCTCAGCGTCTCCATTTCGCAAGGAATTTGAAGCAATAAATAACATCATTATTCTTAGACGTATACTATCTGCTGAAGTTGAGAAAATTGAATTACAGGGGTTTTGTCCTTAAAAAACTGACAATAGACCACAAATTTATTACGTGCAAAATCACGCGTAGCTCCATTAAAATAATCACTCTTCCAATATTGGAACTGTGTGGAGCATTGCTGCATGCACGACTCGCAAAGAAGGTGAGGATAGCGTTACGATTAAATTGTAACGAGTACTACTGGTGTGATTCAATGATCATGCTTACTTGGGGCTAATCGTTACCCAGTAAATGGAAGACGTTCGTGGTCAACAGGACGACCCAAATCCAAAAACTGTCTTGAGGAATTTGGATGTATGTGCAATCAAAGGAAAATCCTGCAGACGTCATATCGCGCGAAGTCAACCCTTTGTCGCTTCTTTCTGCAACCCTCTGGTGAAACGAACCGTCATGGCTAGAAACGGATTCGTCTATCTGGCCATCAATAGAACCACGTGTAACTGAAATACCAGATATTAAAAGGAGAACGATTTTCATCATTCACGCGACTTACGAACGATCACATATTGTTTAGGTTTTGTAAAAAACGTAAGATGTATTCATAATCGCATCAAATTAGTGAATACGCCAGAAAATCGTACAATTGTACACACAGGTTATCTTTCATCAGAAGAATTGAAACGTACCGAAATTCTTCTTCGAACTGCACAATCGGATTGTTTTTTGACAATCTTTGTCAAAATCCAGTGCACTACGTTCCTTGAATCGATTTATAGACGAAAGTGGATTAATCAAGGTGGGCGGGAGATTGAAAGAAGCCCAGATTTCGTTTAATCGAAGGCATACCGTCATATTACCATCGAAGCATTATCTCACGAAACTTCTCGTCTCGCTTGAACATTTAAGATTACTACACGCAGGCTGTAAAGCCGCTCTATCGTCATTAGGCAGACGTTACTGGCTCCTTTCAGCTGAAAATATTGTAAAGAACATAGTACGAAATTGCATTCGATGCTTTAGAACTAACCTGTGACTCAAGAGTGGGGAATTTACCTGTCGTACGAATCACCCCAACTTTGTGTCTGCAGCGTAGATATGTAGGCTCGGTATTCATAAAAGAAAACATTCGCAGAAGGCTCACATTAAAGGCCTATTATTTTTATAATTTATATACATAAAAATTTTTATAATATATTTATTTTTATCTGTTTCGTTGCAAACGCAATTTACTTCAGGCTAGCTATAGATTTATCGTAAGATTTAAGCTATAGATTTAAGTACCGATGCATTCTTAACCCCTTGATATACCATTTGATTCCAAATAATTTTTCAAACGTATACTATTCAATATTATTTAAATTTGTTCGTGGAATGACCACGAAAAGGAATAGATTTGTTTTATGAATACCTCGTCAATGTAAAAATGTGTTGGTTTTAATATACAAGACTTGACGATGAGTGAGTAGCCTCATAATTGTGAAACTTGGCATCAGGAACTTGTAACGAGTCAGACTCGTCATTGTATGTCAAGGGGTCAAATACTTTACGAAGATTTGTTTCGCGCCGAGGACTATGTCACAGTATATACTCCGACAGTGGAGCCAATTTTGTCAGTGTACGCAATGAACTTCTAGAATTAGGCACACTTTTATGGGACAGTCAGCACAATGAACGTGTAACCAAATTTTTAAGGGAGCAGTCTCATGTGAGACCTAAAAAAAGTCAATTTTTTTTTATTGCATTTTTTGAAAGTATATATATTTGAGAATGTACTTGTTAAATTTTGTGTGATAAATATCGAGTATTGTGTATTGTAGAACATTTTTTGTATAGCCTTAGTCAAGAGACATCTGCTGTTTTTAAAAGTCGAAATTCTAGCGTTTGTGGCATCTGGGTACCGACACTTTGGAAGGAATTCTGTATGGAGCTGGGATTATTTAGTATGATCTTGCAGACTATAAATGTGTTTCTCTCGAAATGTTACTTTCTTAACTGGCGTAGATAAACTCTCAAAAACTATACGTTCCATTGCTCGGAAATTTGTACACATTGTTCCACATACTAGTAGCTCTCGCCCGTACCAAAATTACATTTTTGCAATGAGTATATGATATGATTTTATTAAAAAGTTTACGGCAAAAATGACGAAATTTTGCAATTTTTGATTCAAGCTTACGCCATTTTGCGAATTTTCAACATAAATTAATTATTTTGTTACGGGTGATAACAGGAAACCTACCGAATAAAAATCTTTCTGATTTTTTTCATTTAATCAACCTTGAGAGCTACAATTACCTACGCCAGTGTTTTAAAAACATGTTTACTGTGAGCGCAACAAAAACATGAAAAGTTAATAAAAATTATTGAAAAATTTATTTTGTATTCACATGAGACTGCCCCCTTAAGTGATGATCAAATTGAATGGCACTTAATTCCGCCTCGCGCTGCTCATTTTGGTTGACTATGGGAAAAAGTAGTAAAGGCCACGAAATTTCATTTAAAACGAGTCATGGCTGATACTAAACTCAGGTACGAAGAATTGTATACACTGTTAACACAAGTAGAGGTATTTTTGAACTCCCGACTTCTATATCCTTTATCCGACGATCCCACTGACCTATCTTTATTGACACCTGGACATTTCGAGTTTCTAATTTGGCTTTAAATTTTTAATTATTCTTTAGGGTCCTGACTCTTCGTTTTTGCTGCGACTATTAACAAACAAATTGAAATTAGCTATTCTCAAAAATAGCGGTGTTTACAAGCGATCGTATCATAAAGCTGGCCAAATTCCTAACAAGCATTGTAACACGACACGGGTTCAAATTACATAGTAGTAGTCACCTGTGACTGATTTATTTCCGTTTATCTCATAATTCGGTTGATGTAATCGGGAATTAAAAAACACATGACTTCGGAAAAACGAAATATGATTTGTTGATGAAGGAAACTGAGCCCAAACATCTGATCTATGCTTTTACCATATTTGTAAACAGTGTAGTGTCGAAAACATGTGTTCCAATTGCTTAAATCTAAATTTAGAACTTCATTGTAGTCATTGCGAATACGGATGAGGGTAGTTAATCGTTTGAGTTGTGATAATTCTGCATCGGTCATTGTCTGCTCTGGTACATATCTCATGATTGATTTAGCAAGCCGTTGTTTATGAGTTTGCTTAAAAAAGCTCCTCCCTTCTAGACTCATCTCTTGTTCTTTCCTAAATAATACAACTGTGTCATCCATTGTATCGAAGTAGTCATGATCGAGTTAAAATATCTTCTTTTCATTCATCACCTTTCAAAAAGAGATCAATGATCCTTGTCCCAGAAGGTTTTGTTTCTGACTTTGGTTTAGGATTTCCATATATTACATGTGCCAAAACAGTACTGGCAGTGCTTTCGGTTGAAATTGTAGATGGTTTGCTTCCTCTTTTTCTTTTCAAATTCTCCATAACTTCGTAAATTTTTTTCAATATTGTACAATGTTTATGCAGATGGTTGGAGCCTCTCTGGGTACTTCGCAACATACAGATTTGTTGCTGCACGTGCATTTCTTTTACATTTGTCAAGTATTAGCAACATATCAATCCTTTCACTGTTAGAATACATTTTTTACAAGTTAATATTAAACTACGATTAACTGTCGTGACAAGTCAAAAGAAAACAGAAGAACTGTCTCAAGTTCTACACACCAACTACCTTAATATTAGGAGGTTGCGTTGAAATCTGCTTTTTTTGTGATCTTTGAACATCTATTTCAGTAATAAAATATATTACTACCTTAATCGAAGTATTTGCTCTCGGAAGCTATGATTTTATCCCATTTTTCTGGCAACAGTTGTATCCCGCGACGAAAGAACACTCTATCTTTTGAGTCAAACCATTCAGTAACTCCTTCGTAATTATGGAAATGTGTATCTTCCAACGTGTGTTGCTTTGTTCGAAAAAGATGAAAATCACTTGGGGCCAGATCTGGAGAGTACGCTGGGTGCGGGAGAACCTCCCATTCCAGCTTCATCAATGCTCTTGTTTTACTGCTATAGCAACATGGGGCCGAGCGAGAATTATTTTTCGTTGATTAGATTCAAATCACCGCTTTTACAACACCTTCACCGAGAAATGAACAAATCGATTCGCATGCTATTGCAGCATTTCCCCCTTGACGGAATTCGTAAAGAATGCGCAACACTTTACCAACAGATGGGGTACGCAGGAACGAGAGCGGAATCGTAAATTTGGATAATGTTGAGGGACTAGGTATTCATTGGGCGGCGTACGCAAAACGGGGAACATGTACATGTTCAACCCTCCTATAGCGCGGTAAGTGCGTACCGCGTTATATGGAAACCGCGCTATAAGAAACTCGGATTTAACCGTACAAACCAGGCTAATTCGTAGCGCGTTGTATGGAAACCATCTACCGCGTTGTATGGAAACCGCGCTATAAGAAACTCAGAATTAGTACTGTTAGAATCTAAGGGTTCTAACCGGGGTCCGGATGAGGGAAAGTTCAGGGAAAGTTAAGTTGACACAGTTTATTTGTATTTTTCGCTTGTCGCGCAGCGACAAGCCTTTTCTTTTATAAAAGTTAAAAAAAATAGAAAAATACAAAAATAAAAAATTGAAAATAAATATCTAGGTTAGTTGCCCTATTGGCGTTGCCCTGGCTGCGGTACTGGCCCTTGATTCCTGTAACAAAGGATCGACCAGAATTAAATACGTGATTGCACGTATTGTAAACACGTTCGTCAGCTGTTCGCCTCGCTCTTCTCGCGACTATCGTCGCGCTTGGAGAGGATCAGCTGTCGTTAAGCGTAAGCAAGTGGACTGTATTTTATTGTTGCTCGCGAATCGTTATTAATTAAAACGATCGACGAGACTTTCGTCCTGAACAGCGGTGAATTGACTCGTAACTGTCGGAGGCTCTGTGTCGCCACGGACGGGTCACCAAATGGAGGTCGTAAAGCTCCAAGTGTGTGGATCCCGTGAGCACGCTCACCGCGCAGATCGACGTAGGTACGTCGTGCCAGGGAATTTCCTACAACGCTTTATAACTACTACACAGCGACCGTTTGTACGGGGACCGTATGTGGTAGGCGGCGTGAAGAGTGGGAGGCGCTTTGAACCCGAACTCCGCCGGTGGGTGTACGGTCGACTCGTACACCAACGGGGTTTTCGGATAGGGTTCGCAGTGACCTTTGCACGGAAAGCTCTCCATGAGGCGGTACCGAACTATCGGTAGGACCTTTGGGAGGCTCCAAAGCCGTATAGCTTTAAAGGGATTCTAGGTGCGTGCACCCTGAGTCCCTTACGTCGCGGTCGCGGCAACGACTGCAACGTACAATCAACTTCTCGCGTCCGCGGTCACGTCACGCGCTGCGTGCACTAGACCACTTCCTTCGCTAAAGTGATTGTTCTTTTTTTTGAAATCTCAAATCGCAGCAACGATGAGAATTCTTCACAGAGTCCAAAATTAATTATTTCTTGCCGAGAAGCTTTTAGCTTGCTCGGCGGAGCGCGTACTTGAGGAGCGAG
Organism: Colletes gigas; assembly: GCF_013123115.1. Classification (NCBI taxonomy): domain Eukaryota; kingdom Metazoa; phylum Arthropoda; class Insecta; order Hymenoptera; family Colletidae; genus Colletes; species Colletes gigas. Next base: position 83,635 of record NW_025106734.1, read on the forward strand.
ATCGTCTGGGATCCGCTCTCGTTGGCAGTCGGCTCGTGAATAATGTCCAAAATCGACGAGCATCGACAGACGAAGACTCGGTCGCGCCTCGTCGTCGCGACGTGACGCTGTTGAATCTGATTGTCGATCTCTTTTCAATTAACGATACGGTTCTCTCTCTCGATGCTGACGTCACTATGCCGTTTAAATGGCGTTTGAAGCGAATCTTCGCGTGAGGTCAGCGTACAAAACACGTAAACGGCCGCGGTTTTAAACTGTCTGTACGCCGAACGAACTCGGCGATAGCTTAACCTTCCGGAATGTCACGTACACAAACGGATACGGGACTCGCGGCCGAGAAATAATATTTCACGGACGAACGCGAATTTAAATAGTTTTCAACATATTTAAACAAGTACAAATCACATTATTCGTACCGCGTTATATGGAGAGCAATAAATACAAAAGACAAGATAAATTATAAATTATTTTTATTGAATTGAAGAGTTCATATAGGGAAATGATAAAAAAAATGAAACAAAAACTAAACTAAAAAACTGTTTTCCAACAAAAACAAGAAAGACTTTTGTAAAATTATGTAATCTTTTAACACTCATCCTCGCTGTCAAATATGAGTCGCCTAACTCGTCTTCTTTTAATGGGCAAAATGTCTTCCTCACTTGGTTTATCTTCACATTGGTTTTCGATTGTAGCTTTTTCATTTTAACTCCACTAAAACCTCTCTATAGGTAGCTAAGCAATTTCTTAACTCTCTTTTAAACTTTGTGCTGCGCACTGTTGAACGATCAGTTTGAATGAAATGAAGTTCTAATTCTTTAGCCAAATTTAGCCCTTTTTTCACATCCTGTAAATCGAGATTTGGCACCCATTCGTTTTCCATATTTTCGTTTACCAATGCATTTGAGGTAGGTGCATCAATTAATTCCATCAATTCTTCCTCATCTAAAGTTTCTTCCCCGAGTACTAGTTCTCTTACATCCTGATGGTTTACTGCAAATTCTTCGTCGCTTAAACGAGAAGCAATGTTTACTATTTCTGTAACTGGGAGTGAAATTGTAGAATCATCTTGTATTGCTTGAACCATTTGAGGTAAAAGAGGTTTCCAACACGCATTAAGCGTTGATGGTTTAATTTCCGCGCAAGCCGATGACACGGTTCTAATACAATCTAAAATAAAAAATTCCTTCCACACTTGAGTAAGAGTTTTATTATCACTATTTTCTAATCTGTCGAAAATGGTTTGGAAAAGTTGGCGTGTGTAGTACATTTTTAAAGTTTGAATGATTCCTTGGTCCAAAGGTTGTATTAATGACGTGCAGTTAGGAGGAAGGAAGACAATTTTCACATTTGGATGATCCAGTTCTATGTTGTGGCAACCAGCGTTATCAAGAACCAATAAAACTTTGAAATACAAATTTTTTTCCATCGTATAGATTTCCACTGCCGGGATAAAACAATTATAAAACCAATCCTTAACCCCTTAACTCACAGTTTTTTTGAAAAAAACCGGCAAAAAAAATCAATTTTTTTCTTTTTTTGTAAAAAAACACAATTTAGGACATTGTCTTGGTAAAAAAATTTTAAAAATACAAAAATAATCAACATTTTTATTATAATTTGGGATTTTGATCTACATTGCAGAAAGGAGTCGAATATTGCAATGTTACACGTACATCGACTTTTTTATCTTTCTTTTCGAATTGCTATTTCGGAAAAAACATATTTTTATGAGTAAAAATATTTATTTATACTTTTACAACATAAATAATAATAATATTAAGTATTTATTTTATAAAATTATTAAAAATTTTCTTTTGTATGGTATATTTCGAAGCAAGGTGCAGCACATAGCCCAACATTGCAAGTATTACACATGTAACGACTCTCTTTTCTTTTCCTTTTTCCTTTGCTATCCCTTTTAGCACAACACACAGCGCAATATCTTGTGGGAGCTTCCTTCTTTGGTGTTGGTGGAACAAAACTGGGAAAATGACGTTCCGTTAGTCGTAGAATTCCAGAAGATTTTGGTCTACCCGGTTTTTTTATTGTTACGTGCGGGGTAGGGGAGGATGATGGTAGGTGGTCGTGAGCGATTGCTCGTACCCCGGCGTAAAACTTAAACACCTTCGAGTTCTCAAAGGAAAAGTATATGGGATCGGAGTTGATCTGAGCTTATACAAACTCTTCGCTCGTTGAATATAAGTCTGGGAAAATGTATATATTAAAGAAAGAAACGAAATGTGATGGACATTGACATATATGTATTTCGCGAAATAGAAGATCCGAAATTTGGTACAAATGGATTATAAATTTCCTGCTCACCAAACCAGCGCTGTATTCTCTCTCTCTTTCTCTTTCTCTTTCTCTTTTCACTTTACATAATGGTCGTAGCTTGAATTCAGAGGAGTTCCACTAGACACTTATACTACTAGGGAGAAATATAATGGTAACAATAATAATAATAATAATAATATTCGAAAAGGATTTGGTTAACGGGTAGTTCAAGTCCTTCGCGGATTGACCAACGAACTCTGCTCTTACGAACTATCCGGGACAGACAGCACGCACCTCGCGACTTAACAACTGACTGCTCCGCACTAGCCTAATTCATGGGTTTTTAACCCATGCTGTAGTGCTGAATTTGCTTGCTGAACTTCCATGTGCAAGGTTATTGAGAAAGAGATAAGAATTTGATGACCATATTGACCCGCTTTACGGACCTCCGCGTGCAGGCCTCTTGTGAAAGAGAGAGGAATTCGATGACAATGCTGACTCTAAGGAAGTGTCAAATAGTCGCGGCTAATGACCCGTTCGTCGGGACGTAACATTATATTTGTGTCAAGTAGTATAGCTATGGGGATTCTAACCCAGGGGGCAATGAGGGGGGCGAGGGGCGAGGGGAAGTGAGGGCGCGCGGGGGAGTGCGGCGCGGAGAACTCTGGGCGCGGGGCCTGTGGGGAGTGGAAGATTGGATGCGCGCACACGAGCCGCGGAGTGGGGGATGTCGCAATCGTGGAGGGGATTAGTCCAGGCCGAGCCGCTGCGGAGACCTCACCAGACCTGGCCCGCCGTCGGAAATTTTTTAAGAGGGGGGGAATGATCCCCGAAAACTTTTCATACCGAACCGAGGGAGGGGATGACCCCCGAAAATTTTTTTTCTACACCCACAGGCATTTTTTATTGTCTTTTCGGCGTTCTCGGTACGTTTGATGAGATCTAAAAAAGAATTACATAATGTTCTCCTAAGAAAATATTTACAGCTAGCGAAAAAAAAAACAACACATCATTCGGCTCGTAAATCTATTCTTTCTATTTATTATTCTAGTACTCGTATAAATTCAGATTTTTATAGTTCACTGTGGTTAGGTTTGGTCAAACTCTTGCAAACGCGTTATAGAAAATGGTTAATATCATTACGAAACACAAGAAATAAAAAGTTTCATACTGTATACTAAATGCGAAAAATTTACTCGAAAAATTGCAGCTCCTCTTTCATCCAGAGTCGAGTCTCGCGCAACGATGCGTTTTCGCGCTTTGTCAGCGAGTACGTTATCTGCTGCGTGCCTTTCGCCGAACTCCCAAATATATAATGCGAGAGAATTGTTCCTTTTCGTAGGACAGCCACTTCCTTCACAACAAATCTTCCATCAACACTGAACCCTTGCAGGTCAACAAATGTTGGTACGGTCATTATCGGAACAATTTAGAGATTCGCTCAGTTCCAAGACAGGCGGGAGAATGCGGTCTTTCTTGTAAAGCATCTCGATTTTCATGATGAAAATTTGTACGAATTTGGCACACGAGAGGGCAAGTAAGTAGCGTTGGGATTTAATTGATTTTGCGCACCACGTTTGTCAGCGGATTGTATTCAACCACCCGATCATGCAAAATGAGACAGTAGGCCGTAGTATTTGCTGGCACATTCTCTTTACAATCAAATTCTATGCGCACGTCCACGGTGCTATTCTTGATCGACTCATTTTGTCGCGAGCAGTCAATCACCACGAGCGGACCAAATTGTAAAAATTGTGCAACGGTGAATAATGCCTCGTTGCAACTATGTCCGTAATACGATTTACGGAAATGCGTATACATGCTAAACAAGATGGCGTACCTATTCTTGTCAAAGTCCAAGTTCATGTCATCGTATGGATAAAATTCCGAGTTGAGAAAAAGTTTTACATTGGTCAATTTGCAGTGGCCAAACCGAGTAGCATCTTCGGTCATGACATTCTTTCGAGCAGTCTGTAGAGCAAAGAGAACATATCGCGGCTTCTCCAGCTGTGCGGCTGCCTTGACGGCCCACAAATGCTTGGTGGTGCTCTGTAACAGAGGATACTCGTACACATCCCACGAGCAAAACTAATGCTCAGGTTTTGCCCACTTTCCAAAGCATGTAGCAGCGATAGCTTATTAACATCGTTTAGCGTTACATGAGGCATCCGCCATTGCATTTTAAGTAATTCAATTTCTGGTTCCAACGTTGGAGACCCAATTAGAGAATTGTTATCGTTGCGCGATCGTATTAAAATCAATTCGTGACGCGCATTAATAACCATGCGTTTGTAGTCCTCGCAAAATCCCAGCAAATATTTGAGCGGGACGCAAAAATTGAAATGATTTTTCACTACCAACTCATCGCGTCGTTTCAAGCCCCATCCAGCATTCTCCATATTTTTGTCTTTATCGGATGTCAGTGATACATAATTTTTAAGCGTGCTAGTTATTCCAACGTTTCTGTTGCGATCAATCTCCACACCATTCAGCTCATATCGAATCTCATCAAATATGAACGCCATGCAATTATTTCCCAACATCACCGTTGAAGCATCATTTGGCTTATGTATCGTCAATTTCCCCTCCACGTAGAGGAAACTTTCACACGGCAATGTGTATAAATCTTGCTGTTGTATAGGTATTCTTATCTCATCACTGTGTCCAAACGTTGTGTTAACGTATGGGTTGTATGTGTGAGTCTCGAGCTTAACAATGCGATCACCAAACGTCGGCTTCCCTCCAATGCTTAGAATGTCAACCATTTTCAACTTAAGTGCGCACACTGAATCCCAAGGATTTCAAAAATGCAATGTTTGCAGCACTGAGCCTCTTCGTTTTAACGTAATCAGAGCTGTTACTGTTGTCGACAATTTCGTTTGGAAGAAACGTGTTTCTGGAGTCGTTCAACACAAGCATCTCATTTGTTCGCACCACAGGTATTATCGTCGTCGTCGTCGCACGTGCAGCCTGATGGTAATCTCTTCACCTCGAAAATCCAGCAATCGTCCGTTTTGATCCACAACGCGTATCGTTAGATCCGTAATGATCCGTGCGGTGATTGGAAGGTAAATGATCTGTGCGGGCGTTTCCGATATCTTATATCCAGGCGGAACTCTCGGAGAAAATTCATGTATCGTATGTACACGAAACATCAGGCTTTGAAGACTGGCAAGATGGAGGAAGATATCGCGTTGGAGAGATACTTTAAACCTGTTGTCGATCCCTTAAAACATATTGTGGAAAATACAACAGCGACAAAAGCTGACATGCCATCGCTGACGAGCACGAACGTTGAAGGGAATGAAACATTAACACATAAACCAAAAATCCAACCGAAAGGGAACACATCGCATAAGAGACATAGAAAACGATTATACACGTCATCGGAAAATTCGCTCGTAACCTCCACACCAGTTCAATCGAAGCGGAAACAACCGAATGTCATGTCAAACGATTCCCCGGTTCCGCCTGCACCAATAAATACATTTCCCGATGTACAGTCGATCGCAACCAATGCTGAAGACGTTTACGAAACTTCTGCCGATGAGTCATTTGCAACATCTATTAGGCATGAACTCCAAACATCCGAGGGGCAACAAACATTTCGCAATCATTTCGGTCCGTTGGGGCAAAAATACATGCGTGCCATCCTAAGTGGTGATAGGGATACGATCATGGATCATGTGTATGGAGTATACTTTGACAATAGTGGAACGATGCTTGGGGACAAGGCTTTCGATATGGACAAGGATGATAATATAATCATAGATGGTGTAAAATATGGAGGAACTCCCGGTCTTTATGAACTTATTTTCAAGAGAATTCCCGACGACGCCATATACACAGATGCTGATAGGCAAAAATACAAAAGTATACTACTGACAACAAATGCTCACAGACGTGGCCATAACGCACAAAATCCTATAATGGGTAACAAGGGATACAAGTATGAACATGTAATTGCGCCGCTACTACCCCGTGTATCTATCAGTAAGGCAGGGAAAGGCCTGCCGGTTCCGTATGTCATGACGGTAAATGATAACAAGATCGATTACGTGCACTGGGACGATCCCAACGAGCTGGTGGATCGACTCCGTTTGTTGGAAGCGTCGCGTCAGGCGGGTAACAACTCGCATGGCCATGAAATTCTATCGATTATCGAGGAACTCCGCGAGGTAGGCCTCATTATAAATTAAACCGCGCACCGATGATGTGCACTGTATGCGTTGAGATGCCGATCAATAAATTTGGAGTATCGCTCGAGAAGAGCGGAGCAGCTGGAATGGACTATTACAAATGGAGCGGTTTGCTTCGAAATTATATGCGAGACAATGCTCTTTGCGTGGCAGGTGCCGACTTTGATGCAAAATCACGCAAGATACGACGCGTAGCTCAGCCGACAGTTGACAGCGATGCCGTTAATAAACTATATGTGGAAAAGAGCATTAAACTTTTGAGAGAGCAGCATGAAGAATTGGAGAGGAAGCTGGTCATGTTTCAGAGAGATATGTTGACGTTGCAAAACAGCGTTCAAGAGATATCACGCGCATTGAATCCGCAGCGACAATGCGAAGGAAAATCATGCGAGACGGTTGAACTTGACCAGAATTTCCTCGAGCCGATGGGGAGCACATAATATATGTACACGATAATTATCGCATCATTCGTGTCAAAGACATCTCTGCGATCAAACATGCAACCAATATCGAAATCCGAGAGTAATGAAAGCCATAGTCTCAAGAAGCGACAACTTGTTGAGGAATTGCATGCTCCAGCTCGAAGACATTTCCCGCGGAGACACGTCATAGTGCATGGATACGATGATCTGTGGCAAGCTGACGTTGTAGAAATGCGTCCATACTCGCGATTCAACCGAGGTCATCACTATATACTCACGGTCATCGATGTGCTGAGCAAGTATGCATGGGCGGTACCGCTCAAGACTAAAGGTGGTGCTGAGGTGACTAAAGCGTTTGCAAAGATATTTAGAGATCGACATCCGAAAAATTTGCAAACCGATCAAGGAAAAGAATTTTACAACGTTGATGTGCAGAAACTCATGACAAAGCATGGCATTAATCATTATTCGACGTATTCGGTGATGAAGGCCTCCGTCGTAGAACGTTTCAATCGAACTTTGAAGAACAATATGTGGAAACTGTTTACGCTCAATGGAACCTATAAATGGGCTGATGCACTACCGCGTCTACTTGCAGAGTATAACGCACGAAAACATAGAACCATCGGAATGCGTCCTTGCGATGTTACCCCTGCGATCGCCGATAAGCTGCTAGCTACAGTATACAGCAACATAAAGATCGCTGCTCCAGCGAGATTCAAATTGGGCGAGTTTGTGCGCGTGAGCAAATTTAAAACCATCTTCGATAAAGGCTATACACCGAATTGGACAACGGAGGTGTTTAAAATAGCCAAAGTACAGGCAACTAATCCCGCGACGTATCTGCTCCTCGATTCCTTTGGAAAACCTGTTGCCGGAGGATTCTACGAACATGAGCTGCAACGCGTCACAGATCCTGATGTGCATCTAGTGGAAAAAGTGTTGCGTAGAAAGGGGGATAAGGTGTATGTCAAGTGGTTGGGCTTTGATAAATCACACAATTCTTGGATAAATAAAAATAATGTATTGTAAAATAATACATGGTTCAATAAAATACAATGATGCATATACATATACATGAGTGGCGACTTTTATTTTACACATTAATCCCACTATTTATATGAATGAGTTAATAAATACTAATTTCTATACATTTGCGGACAATTTGTAAACAATTTTATATTATACAATAAATTCCACTATTTATAATAAATACAATAATAATAATTTCTATTTTACAACGGTATATTATAATGTCCCCAGGGCAGAGTGTCGGTCGAATCGGGTACGATATATCGCTTGTCGTCATACGGACTTAGAGCGATTTTGGATTCCGAAATGGTGTACACTTTGTGCAATTTAGACCGTATGCATGATTGTCTGCGAACCATTTCGATCTCTTTGCGCAAACACTGCGCGTAGTCGACGAAAGTTATCGTTCTGGCTATGACGTTGGTCTTGACGCCTTTCGCCTTCTTCGTATCTTTTTTGCCGTCTACGCGAAGTGCATACATTTTCGCTCTAAGACCTATGAATTCAGTCATTATCGCACCGTTATTTTCATCCTTCATCAGCCCCGGAACCTTCTTATTTACGCGTGGCATATTATATGGATTGTCGGTAGGATAATCGCTTGTGTCGAATCTATCGATATTGTGCTTCATAGACTCGTAGATATCGTCGCACCGAATGTGATAAATAAGACTGTCAGTGTCGGTGTATAGAATTTTACAATTTTGCCCGTGTTTAGGAGACATGTACTCGTGGTGAAATTCATACAAACAAAGTTTTGATATGTCCAGAATGCACATACCCACGTATATCGGTTTGTTGAATTTCACCTCGAGTTTTCGCAATTCAACAGCTACTAAATTTTCCGAAAAAACACTTCTGCTGTGGAAATTCGGTTTCGCGATCATTGCCTCCGCGCCATATCGCCCTTCCCAATGTGTCACAAGTTTTACATCCACATGGTTTCGTACATTTTCCATAGTTTTACCGAATACTGCGTTGTTCATCAATTTGTACAAATTCTTTTCAAAGTCGTTTGTCGCGCTTGTTCTAAATCGTGTGTTGAGTTCGATGTAATCGCGGAGCCAGGGAGATTGAGCGAATTGAAGCACGCGGTGTATCTTTGTAATACGAAGACCGTGACGCGTGCACTGCTGCAGGTTGCGATAATGGATTATGTAACGCTGCTTATCGTATACCGTCGCGAGTAACTTGTCCTGCCTGCTGCCAGGTGGTTTGGCACGCGTCGGACAGAACGGCAGATCTGCATGAGCATCGTGCAGACGTTGCGGATATTCCAGATCTACCTCGAGAATGTATCCCGTGGGCGAATCGACACCGATTGAAGATACGTCAAAATTTACAACATCTTCGACCCATTGAAATTTAGCGTATGGTAGAGGCTGACACATTGCCCATCCATACAAATTGTTCACGTCAAAGTACATCAAGTACGATGACTCTTCCGATGCGTCGTAAGATGACATGTACTTGTTATTGGCATGTGCGTATCTTCCGGAACATTGACTTAAGCCCCCGCGTATACCGCGTTCGATAAACATGACCATATCGATGTCTGTGAAAGAAATATATTTTTCTTTAGTTATAGGTGTAGGATTCTCGGGAAACGGGGAGGTTAAATAAAATGTAACACGCTGGTATATATATATATGTGTATCTATTATATTTTAACAACGCGACTTCTCGCACGCAACTCGCCAAGACTCTCAGACGTGAACTCGCGACGATCTGATGAACGCACGGCACGGTGCTCGTCTTAAGAACGGTTCGATTTAACAATCGACGATCGCCCTAACCGAAAAGGGCGATTGCACGCCGTGTGCAAACCACGCCGTGTGCAAACCACGACGTGTGCAACACTGAACCGTTAACGGATTCCCAAACATATCGGCGCCGGTCTGTCGTAGCATGACCTGGTCGCCCGCACGCACACACGCACACGTACACGCACTCACCCCACACTCGGCCGTCCTGACAAAGTTACCTGACCTCAGGTATCGGACCCCGAGACATTATCAAATTCATCCGCGTCCGATTCATTCGAATCTTCATTGTCGCACGCCCACAATTTTAAATGATCCGCCGCAGTTGAGGTCGTTAAAGGACCCTCGTGATCGCCAATCCTCTCCACTACATAACGGTCATTCCCCAATTCCTTAATTATTTTATAAGGCCTTAGAATTTATTAGCAAACTTCAAGCCTGGACCTTGCTGGGTCCGCCTTATTGCTACAATATCATTAACGGTATATTTAGTCGCTTTTTTCCTATTTCTGTTATAAGTTTTACGATTTTCTGCTTGAATTTTTTGAATACTTTCTTTAGCCTGGTCGCGAATCTCATCACGCATATTTTGAAATTCAGCAAACCACTCCTTCTCTAATAATTGTCTGATCTCATGATTTTCACGCAACCGAGGGTGGGTTCCAAACAATATGCGAAAAGGAGACGCGCCCACGCTTCTACATAAAGTGGTGTTTAAACATTTCTGTGCTGAATCTAGATATCGGAACCACTCTTCGCGTTTCGGATGTGACATTTTCGTAAGAACTGGTATTAACATTCTATTTACGCGTTCCACTTGGCCGTTTGCTCGTGGGATGCCTGTTGTTATTAATTGATGTTCGATCCCTTCGTTTGTGCAATAATTTCTGAATTCTGTAGATGTAAATGCCGATCCCCTATCTGAAACAATGCGACGCGGATTACCAAAAATGGCTGATTGTTTCGTTAATCGAGTAATGGCTTCATTTGCGCTTGCTGCTTTAGTTGCATACAGCCAAGTAAACTTTGAAAACCCATCAATCACTACTAGAATATGCTTATAATTTTTCTTTGTTGACGGAAGAGGCCCTAAATAATCTATATGGAAAGTATCTAACGGCATTTCTCCCTTATCCACAGAATTCAATAACCCCTCTTGTTTTCCATGTTTTCTTTCCGCTAAAATACATGCTACGCAATTATCAATCACTCTCTTGATTTTTGGCGCCGCATTAGGTATGTAGTAATCTCGCTGTAGTAACGCTAATGTCTTTGCTACTGAAAAATGTTCTCTTTCGTGTGCTTGACGAATAATTTGCATTTGCATACTTTTCGGCACTACTAATAGTAATTCGTTATCCGTTTGTTTGAACAATAACCCTGAATTTACGCTGTAACCTGTGGCTTTTCCCCGTTCCCCAAGTTCTAAAATTCTCTTTATGTCCGAATCTTCACGTTGTGCCTTCCGAAACTTAGCCGTGAGAGTATCTTCAGAAACCGTAAATAAACACGACGACACTGGAGTGCGACTCAATGCGTCGACGTGACGCATGCTGCTACCGGACCGATGCTCGATAGTGTAACTAAACTCTTCTAACAAGAGTGCCCACCTAGCAACGCGGACACAGAGATCTTTTTTGTTCATAGTTAATGTGAACGCTCTACAATCGGTTATTATTTTAAACGGTATCCCAAGTAAATATACGCGAAATTTTTTGAGTGCCCTTACGACTGCTAATATTTCTAATTCGTAGCTACTATACTTCGATTCGGCCTCCGTCGTCTTACCGCTAGCATAATATACGGGGTGTAATTTTCCGTCACTACTATCACGTTGCATTAAAACTGCCCCGAAACCGAACATTGACGCGTCTGTGTGTAATTCTGTATCAACGTTATTCTTATATAATCGTAATACCGGTTTATTACTAAGGATCGATTTTAATTGATTAAACGCGTTTAGTTCCTGATCGCCAAAATAAAATTTAACATCGGCTTTAAGTAAATTTGTGAGTGGTCTTACGATTATAGAATAGTGAGGAATGAACTTTCGAAAATATCCTGATAGTCCTAAAAAGCTTTGTAATTGTTTCACGGATTGCGGCTTTGGAAAGCGCATAACAGCAGCTGTTTTCTCTTCAGATGGACGCACGGTACCGTTTTCTACGATATGTCCCAAGAATTCGACGCGTGACTGTAAAAACCAACACTTTTTCCAGTTAATAATTAACCACTTCGTTCTCACCGACGTGTTATCACGCGACTTCGATACCGTTCGTATAAGGTCACAGACGTGTTATGACGCGCCGCCGATACTGTTCGTACAGATCACAGACGCGTTATCACGCGAAGCAATTTCGCTTCCGCGGAGCCACGGACGTGTAAACACGCGATGCAATGTCGTTCGTACGATGCTACACACGACATATCTCGCGTGTTTCTTTATTAAATTAAGTGCTTTAATTCGAAAAATTATTAATTCTGGGGACGGTATAGTTAAAGAGAAACATTGATTTCAGGATATTTTAAATTTATTGTTCCTGTGTGTGATATAATTCAAAACATGGAACTGCACATAACGCAACATCACAATTTTCACAATAGTATCTTGTTTCTTTGCGGATACATTTTATTTTGCACCATACACAACGCCTCATAGGATGATTTTTTGTATTTGTTGGTGGTAATTTTTTCAGGAAACATCTGGAGTGCATACGAAGTGGATGAAAATAATTTCTTCTCCCTTTCTGAGAACAATCTTTCTTTGAATTGTGGTACTTTTCCAGCAATCCCAATATTATGTCCTCTTTTACTGTGTGGATACTTTTTTTGTTTGCATGAAGACAGTTCCATATGGCAAGAGAATTGCATATTGCGATGTCTAGTAAGTAGAAGAAATATTTTTTGTACCATTTTAATGTTTTCCTATGTGATTGATACCCATGTAAAATTTGATCAGTATAGTCAACTGCACCCATGTGCATATTATAATCTAAAACTATATTTGGCTTTTGAATGTATTGTCCTGTACTATAATCAATTTTTTGAGTGGTTACCAACTGTGGGTTATGTAAGGTGCTGAGAACCGATATTGGTCTTTTGTCTTTCCACGCACAAAATACCATAAATCTATTATAACGCACCAACATCTCACTCTTGTTCAAACTTTTTATATTTTTAACTTTTTCGTCGCACGGCAAGCCTTTTCTGTTCATTCGAACGGTGCCAGAAGCATGTGTCTTGTATTGATGTAATTTTTCAAATAAAGCTGGAGAAGTATACCAGTTGTCAAGATAAATGATTCGCCCTTCATTTAATAAATTTCTTGACAAATCCATTACGATGGCACCAGACTTTCCTAGTAATGTGGATTTTCTTCCGTCTAATTCGCGTCCAGTATATAATTTCAAATTGTAAACATATCCCGTCTCTGATTCGGCTAAAATAAATGATTTTAAACCGAATCTTGCACGTTTACTACATACAGTATTGTCTCTCTATAGCCGCGCGTTTTCGGATTCTCTATAGACGCGAAGCTATCCCCACTACTTCGTTTGTAATCACCGCGACGCGACATCGGGTATCGGATATCAAAGAGAAAGCCGAAGAAAAGTCGACGAGCCCCATCCCCCTTGAACGCTCGAGCGTGAAATCAAAGAAAGCCGAATAGACTACTCGTCTCTCAAGTTGCGTGCGCCCGGTCCCGACACGCGCGGCTATAGAGAGACAATACTGTATATATTGTTTGAAAGAAAGTCTGCCTTTCCATAGTAGTAAACTTTCGTCAATAACTATGTGCTGTCTTGGTCGATATGCCATTTGGAAACGGTGTATTAAAATGTCAATCACTGGCTGTATTTTTTGTGTTTTTTTATTTTCATTATTATTCTGATCTGCACTGGCAAAATGTAGAAATCGCAGAATATTAAAAAACTTTTTTTTTGACATAATTCGTCTTATGAACACAAAATTATATATTGCATTTGTATTCCAGTACATAGATAGTTTCGGTAACCGAACTATACTCATATGTAGGATAATGGCAAAAAAACAATACAAATCTTCATTGGAAATATGAAAATAGGATCTCGAAAAACCTTGTTGCCGTATATACTTGTTACTCTCCTCTACAATTAAATTTACAAGTTCTTTACAAAAGAAAAATTCAAAAATGGAAAGGGGAGAACTGTTTTCCGATATACCGGACGCGTGTAGTACACCATTATGTATGTCGGTATAACTAAAAACTTGTGGTTCAAAGTTTGTTGTAGAACTGGGAATATTCCATTTTCTTTTAGTAATTAAATTTCTCCATCTTTCGGACAATGGGATGTTATCACTACTTACGCTACTTTCGCTATCACTATCACTGTCACTGTCACTTATGATACGATTTCTAACACGATTTCTCGGCATGATCATCTACTCCCGTGAACACTTAAACGAGAACTAACTGAAACGACATAGAAATAAGCGGTGTCCTCAGACGGAGCAAAGACAAGCCCGCGTGTTTACACGTCCGCGGCTCCGCGGAAGCGAAATTGCGTCGCGTGATAACGCGTCTCTGATCTGTACGAACAGTATCGTCGGCGCGTCATAACACGTCTGTGACCTTATACGAACGGTATTGACGTCGCGTGATAACACGTCCGTGAGAACGAAGTGGTTAATCCTGCATTCGCGGCTGTGTCTAAAACAGTGTTTAATCTGGCTAACCCTGACTCTGAATCTACGGACGGCACGATAAGATCATCCATGTATGCAAGCATTATATTTTGCGATATTAGTTGTCTAAATACATTGTTTATAAATTTTTGAAAGACTGCCGGTGAATTCGCTAGTCCGAACGGCACGCGACAGAACTCGTATTGGCCGTCAGGCGTTATAAAAGCGGTGTATTTACGACTGAGTTCCTCGACTTCTACATGAAAGAATCCATTTTTAAGATCTAACGTACTAAACAACTTTGAACCCTGTAGCATATCTAATTGATCCTCTATGAGAGGGAGAGGATAACGGTCCCTGATCGTTTTCTTATTCAACTGCCTATAATCGACGCACAGCCGCTACGAACCATCCTTTTTCTTAACTAGCACTATGGGACCCGCAAAATCTGATAAAGATGGTCGTATAATGCCTTCATCTAACCACAAGGAGACTTGTCTTTTGACTTCTTCCCTATCAACCGGTGGTAATCGCCTTGCACGCTGGTAAATCGGTTCCTCATCCCGAAGAATAATTTTCATTGACGACCGAAGCTCCGGATTTTTGCCCGGCTTATAATTGTCTATCATTTTCTCTATTTCGTAACGATCTTCGCAATTTACAATACACGAGGTATCTACTTCCGAGGAGTCATACGCGACAATATTATAAACTTCCGGGACACTTTCCGCTGTCGGAACGTCTTTATTCATTTTAGATATAGAAATGCGGTTATTTTGAATTGAAACATTAACATTCCGCAAAAAATCAGCGCCTATAATTAGTGCAGGTTGCATAAGTCGGTCGGCAATCACGTGAACAGCTATCGGATACAAATCGTTATCTACAAAAACGTCAGTGTTAAAAGCACCCCACGTCGCGTTATTGTCAGAGCCTACTCCACGAAATCGTAAACCAGTTCGCTGTAGTCGCGGCGCGCCTAATTCCGCATGTACCGACGCACGCATTAAACAAATATCGCTTCCCGTGTCAATTACAGCTGTTACCTTGTGTCCATGAATTACCGTTTCTTTCTCGTATTTCGTTGACTGATCCACGTTGTAACTGCTGCGGGTTGGTGTTAATTTTGTCGGACAACGGGCTGAAATGTGTCCGTACCCTCGGCACTCGAAACACTTGACGCCCTTTTCCCTGGTCGGACAATCGAGCAGCTGATGTACCATTAACCCACAACTTGGGCATCTCCGTCCTGATGTGACTGGATGCAGATGTCCTTGAGGCTGGTAACACCTGCTGTTTTCCTCCTTGGCTATAGGTCCTCTACTGCTTTCCTCCTTTACTGGATCCTTTACAGCGCTTCTGCTTACAGCCCCCTTATTTCCGTAGCTTGCCCCTCTCAGCCTTACTTTCTCGAATGCTTCCATTAGTGCTCCTGGCGTCGAAAATCTTTGAATATACGCCTGGTTTCGTAGTGTCCCGTCGGGGATTCCCTCGATTATAAGATCGACAATTTCATCTTCGTCGATGGGTACGTTGTTTCCTAATATTACTTTCTGATGGAGGTATTCGCTGAAAGGTTCGTTTGGTTGCCAAACACGCTCTTCGAATTTTCTCCGCCTGATGGTTTTGTTGGGCCGTCGATAAAACATTTCACGCATTTTGTCCATTAATTCGCGTGTGCCTATTTCCAAAAACTCGGGCCTGGAATGGAACCACTCCAAGGCCTTACCGCGCAGTCTACTACCCATCAGCACCTTGCCCATTTCCTCGGACAAGTTATATGTGACAGCCAACAGGCGCACCTGTTTTTCCCATCGCTCAAATTTCTCGCCGTCGCCGTCAAAAAACGGAAGAAGCTCCGCAATCGTGGTAATGCTTATATTACCTACAACACTTTGACCAAACGCTGGGGTAGACGAAGGATATACAGGACATGGTGGAGCGTTCAATGTTTGCCGCTGTAGCTGTCGTCGCATCTCTTCCAGTTCCACCAGCAACTGGGATTCTCTCGGAGTCATTGCTGGTTCAGCTGGGATACCACTGGTTTCGTTTGCAGCAATTCCTAAGTTATTTGTCGCGTCCATTATCCTGGCTATCAGTTCTACTTTCAATCCGTCGGTGCGCAGATTCAACTTCCGAAGCTGTTCTTTCAACTGAACCACTTTCAATTTACGAAGGTCCACTTTACTCATCGATACGCACAAACTTCACAATGTTTCGCTTATTGTCAGTCGTGTCACCGTTACTTTATACAGTCACTGTGTATTAACGCCGATTTCGCTAGCTCCTCAAATCCCGGACGAGCCCCCAATTTGTAGGATTCTCGGGAAACGGGGAGGTTAAATAAAATGTAACACGCTGGTATATATATATACAGTATTGTCTCTCTATAGCCGCGCGTTTTCGGATTCTCTATAGACGCGAAGCTATCCCCACTACTTCGTTTGTAATCACCGCGCCGCGACATCGGGTATCGGATATCAAACAGAAAGCCGAAGAAAAGTCGACGAGCCCCATCCCCCTTGAACGCTCGAGCGTGAAATCAAAGAAAGCCGAATAGACTACTCGTCTCTCAAGTTGCGTGCGCCCGGTCCCGACACGCGCGGCTATAGAGAGACAATACTGTATATATATGTGTATCTATTATATTTTAACAACGCGACTTCTCGCACGCATCTCGCCAAGACTCTCCGACGTGAACTCGCGACGATCTGATGAACGCACGGCACGGTGCTCGTCTTAAGAACGGTTCGATTTAACAATCGACGATCGCCCTAACCGAAAAGGGCGATTGCACGCCGTGTGCAAACCACGACGTGTGCAACGCTGAACCGTTAACGGATTCCCAAACATATCGGCGCCGGTCTGTCGCAGCATGACCTGGTCGTCCGCACGCACACACGCACACGCACTCACCCCACATAGGTAATACATCAATGTGACCTTCGAAAGCGGTAGCTATTTCCTCGATAATGAAATGCGAATCATAGCCGGATAAATTATGGAAAACTATGGGGATGTAAAACACATTTTTATAATTTAAATTGCACTCCGAATGTGCTGGGCCTCTGAACCGTCCGGACAGATGGCAATGATCGCGAACTCGTACATCGCTAGCCTTGAATGGTTCTTCGCAAATATGACAATGTGCTGCATTGCGAAATGTCGTCAACTGTTCGGGAGTTAAATCCAGCATGGGAACATTACTGGTAAGAATAGGTTTGGCAAAGTTTGCAAAATTTTTAAGTTCGTCGACGAACCATGAAACACAATCTGTGTCGCGGCGACATCGATACATCGACAGTGATGTATCATATGAACAATGCATATAATATGCAATGCTGTGTACATTGTGGTGTTGATATGTATGTAATTTATTATCACCCGCTTGGTTGTCCAACGTTTTTGCGATGATGCACTCCAGATCTGCATATACCACGAAAGGGAGCCGCTCCTTCCTATCGTGGTTGCTGAAATTGAGCAGATTGTCGCCTTCGCTGGGCAGCAGAATGGCGCAGTTGTTTATCTGCCCGCAGTCCAGCGAATGCACCTCCAACTTCTCGGTAGATCCGAAGTAGTGCATGCATCTGTAAACCCCCAAAAAAAATTTATTTAATTTCACATATATTTCAACATTTTTTAAACATTTCATAAATTTTTTTTTATACATACCGATCGCAGATGAATTTCTTGGCTTTGTGCCTGCTCAGCTGCATGCCCACCAGCCTGGACAAGTCCTTAATGCATGCAAAGTGCCCTACATCGCCGTGCTCTTGATTCGGCGTGTAAAGCAAGTTTACATGTCTATCCCTCTTCTGGCTGGTGAGGTGCAGCGGGAAGACTGTTGGCCCCTTCTTCATCTTCTCCTCGAAGCTGTAGACATTGACGGAGATGTCGTTCAGCCGTTCAAACTTCCCAATATACCCCAGAGACATTGGGAACTCAATGCCCTGGTGATATAGAAACGGAACGGACTGGGATCATATCGGCGAACACGAAGGCTAGTTCGGCAGGAGGTGCCTGTTAGAAATTATATAGTCTTTGAGAATTACGAGACGTTCGCACGATCAGAGTTTTGGGGTAAGTGCCGTGGGGTTCATCACAGTCCTCTTACCAAAAGGCAAAGCCGTCCCCACTCCGTGGCCAGATCCTTCTCGAACATCCTTATCTCAGTACACGTGCCATGACTTTAGGTCATCGGCCACACGCGTCTAGTTCGGCGGTTGGCAATCGGACCCTTAGTTATCGATTCGTAATCATAACATCCGCGACGGTGTCACCGATCCTAACTGCATCAGCCATCCTCTTCTAATTTCCTGCGGCTATTCCTTACACCAAGTGACCTCCGAGACACGTGTACGACCCCGACACGTGTCTTAGCTTCGAAAAGCATTTTGACGCTAACACGGCCAATTCTGACCTGCTTCACGCTCTCGGGAAGCATCAATAAATCGGGCATGTATTGAAACGTGTTCAACCTTTTCACCAAAACAGTTAACGTTGGGTTTGCTACTCTTTACCACGTAAAGCACCCTTCTCTTTATTCTAAAGCATCTTCTCTTTATTTTGCTAGCGAACGCAACGCGTTCCAATAGCCACCCTTATGCTAGTAGACGTAATACGTCCCAATAGCCTATTTCTTTTGCTAGTAGACGCAACGCGTCCCAATAGCCAGTTTCCTTTGCTAGTAGACGCAACGCGTCCCAATAGCCAGTCTCCTTTGCTAGTAGACGCAACGCGTCCCAATAGCCAGTTTCCTTTGCTGGTAGACGCAACGCGTCCCGTTAGCCAACTATACTATAGTCTTGTCTCATGTCGCCATCCCTTCCGCAATACTCCATACAAACGAAAGATAGACAAATAAAATAAACAAGAACAGAGGGAAAATAACGAAACTTGAAATTGAACAAAAAGAAAATCAAATTTTCACAAAAGAAATATTTATTCAAAACTGACTATAAAGAAACTAAAATTTTACAGAAGAACTATTTACTCAGAATTAACCAAACTAAAGCTTTTTCCTGCTTTACAACAATTATCTATATCGCTAACACGGCTCATCGGCGCTACCACTGTCACTCTCGACAAGATTTTCGTCTGCACACCATTCTCCATTCCATAGTCGCAACCTATCCTTGGGAGCTGTTTGTGGTCTCCCCGACTCACCAACAATTTTATACCGATCATTCGGCAACTCTTCAATAATTTCGAATGGACCAACGTATTTTTTTGTCTAATTTTGCTCCGCGAGTAGCAGCTGGTTTAATAAAAACTGTATCACGAACTTTATATTCGACATTGGTCCGCCGCTTCTTATTAAAATTATTGTTCTGCTTTTCAGCGTTTCTTAACATTCTCTCTGAAGCAATTTCCCGATCACGCACCACATCTATCTTTTCACCCAAATTCGGCAATTCGGCTTCAATATGCAAAGCACTACCCGCGCTGCGCTCTACACCAAACAGCAATCGGTTTGGCGCAAACCCGGTGGAAGATTGTTTAGTAGTATTTAGCGATTCTTGGATTTTGCTAAGTTTATTTAACCAATCAGACGATTTAGAAACTTCGGCCGTGAGCAAATTTGTGATTGTTGCCACGTAACGTTCAGCTTGGCCATTAGCACGCGGAGCCCCAGTTGCAATTAAATGTACGTCGACATTTTGCTTTTTCAGCCAACACTGCAATGGTTTAAAAGTAAAATTGGTACCCCTATCCATCACTACAACTCGCGGTCTACCAAACAGCGTTAATCTTTCTTTAAAAACTTGAAATGTCTCTGCACCACTCAATGATTTTAAAGGTACTAATTGTAAATATTTTGTGAACGCATCAATTATTAGTAAAATATGCTGATACCCATCTTTTGTCTGGGCAAAGGGGCCAACACAATCACAATGTATTGTGTCAAATGGTATCTCACTGTTTTGTCCTCTTTCAATGTGATTTTTAATTCCCCAGTACAGTGAAAACTCGATAAATGTCCTCAAGAGCTGTTCCATAAATGATACATTTTTATCCCCACCACTAGGGGGATCCCCCTTGAATCAGTGAGGCGAAGTGTAACCGGAGACGTAGCGGCTTTCTTTAAAAATCTTTATTGCCTTCGTCATCTTAGTTTAAATGTCCCTGTCAGTGTGACCACACTACTGTACAAGAAGAAAGTTTTTTATTTTTTACTTTTTTTTAATCAAAATTTTACTATCATGTGGGGAAGATTTTTCTAATTAAAATGAGACTAAACACGATATAAATCGGCCAATATTTGTTACCATAATATTGAATGAAATATTGTGTACTCGTATCTTCGCAAGGTCAGTGGATTGGTACATTTATCGAACAGTGGTAGCTAACGAAACCCCCTATTTCATAAGTGTTGCAGTTTTTGATCACTTACGAAACGGTGGAACCGTTCCGTTTGAAAATAGCTACCTCCCGTTCGATAAATGTAGCCTACACCTCGATGCGTCGTTCTTTGATATTTCCGAACATAGAAAAGGACAGCACAAGAAGGATAAATTTTATTGAGCCACTGAAACCTATTATAGGTTTATTTCGGCTTTAACAATTTTGTTGTTACAGTAGTCTTACAGTTATTGTACAATGAAAGAATTGGTAGTCTCTAGATTTGAAGATTGCAGTCGCATAAAAACTGAAAAATATATTCACAGGCTTTAACATTAGGTTTAGCAAAGAAAATGTCCGCTTTTAATGGTAGAAAAAACTTAATTTTACGCAACTTATTAACTAATTTAATTCTTTGCGAGTCATAAAGACGACACTGCCACAAAACATGGTCCAAGTCCTCGGATATATAACCACACTTACAACTAGGATCACTGACAATGTTTATTCGATACAGGGAGGCAGCGAGATTATAATGATTGGCCCTGATACGGTTTACTGTGGTTATAAAACCCCTTTTAATGTGGGCCTTAAAATTTTGAGCAAACCAGGGAGTTGGATTTGGTTTGAAGAAATTTTGAAAATAGTGAACACCCTTGAAGGTGCCTTGCTCAGTAATTGTGGATCGAGTATTAAGAATACCTTTTAGTTTAAGATGACAAGTAAAATCGGTGAAAGGAACTTGAGAGATGTCCGCAGAATTAGAAGATGTGGCAGCTTTTGCAAGGGAGTCAGCATCTTCATTTCCAAACACTCCTATATGTGAAGGGATCCAAAAACATTTAATGGAGTGTGAGTTATCCTGACAGAATTTTACATACTTCTTTTTAAATTCAAGAATGAACGGATTAGATGTGATTTTAAGGCTAGTGGACTCTAAACTAAGTAAGGCACTCAAAGAATCAGTAAAAATAACGAAGGAGCGATTTCTATGCTGAAGTGCAATATCCATAGCGTCACACAGGGCCAAGCATTCCGCTGTAAAAATCGACGCGTTTCTGTCGATACTTTTTTTGAGACGAATGTTTAGATCGTAACAAAGACAAGAATACCCAACATAATCAGCATTTGCGATTTTACTGCCATCAGTAAATAAGGCCGTGGCACCATTGTCTATTATGATTTTTTTAATTTGAAGATTAGGATCACCTGAATCTTTAAGCTCAAAACCCAGAGTTGTGTTAATTGGGACGGATGTCATCAATGTATTGAAATCATGGCAATATAAATTGTATTTATTATTAGAGATGATTTTATCTTTTAACTCAGGAAGACAGTCAATGCATATGTCAAGAATTTTGTTTTTGAATCTAGAGTTTTTCCTTTTTGGGTGATGAAAGTACCTAGTGACAGCATTAAAAATTTTGGAACCTTTGATTGAAACAATTTTGGCAAGGTAACGTTCACATAGAAAAGTTGACCTGTCTGATAGAAGCATCAACTTGGATTCTGCTATCATTACATTGAGAGGAGTGCTTCTACGATACCCCAGTGCAATTCTAACAGCAGAATTTTGAATTTTTTCTAATTTATTTCTAAGAGATACCGTTATTGGCCAGTAAAGAAAGCATCCATAGTCTATAATAGAGCGAATGAAGCTTTTGTATATTATTAGTAAAGTCAAGGGATCTGATCCCCACCACGTTCCACACAAGAATTTTATCATGTTTAGTGATTTTATACATTTATTGTAAATATGATCTACGTGTGGTCCGAAAGTCAATCGATTGTCAAATATGATACCCAGAAATCTAACATATTTAACTGATTTCACAATGCAGCCTTCAACCTTTAATTGCACACTGTCGAATGGGATTCTTTTATTATTAAAATGAAGTAGGCCCGTTTTATTTGGTGTGAGAACAAGACCAATACTGAGCAGATTGGAACTAACAACATTAATCGCCTTCTCCAAAATTATTTTTGCTCTTTTCAGGGAAGAGAATTTAATATATAGAGCAATATCATCAGCAAATAAGGAAACATTTAATGATTTTGGTAAGCCATCTGTTACCTTCGCAGTATAGAGAGCGAACAGAAGTGGACTAAGAACTCCTCCCTGAGGAACTCCTTTATGAACCAATCTTGGTATCTCGTACGATTGAGCAGTATAAATGGTTCGTTCTCTCAAAAGAAAATTTATAAATTTGATTAAATTAGCAGAACAGCCCAAGGACGCCAGTTGGTGTAACATAATATTAACATTAACGTTATCAAATGCTCCCTCTATGTCTAAGAAGGCAGCTAGAACCTCTTTACGTTCACTGAAGGATTCCTCTACTTTAAGAGTTAGGTTAGTCAGATTGTCAATGCATGAGTTGCCCTTTCGAAAGCCGTGTTGACAGGCAGGCAACCAGTTATTTATTTCCGCCCAATACTGTAATCTATTTTTTACAAGAGTTTCAAATAATTTGCTAACGCATGATGTTAGAGAAATGGGCCGAAAGCTTATGCCATCAGACTTTTTAATAAAGTGGATAAAGGAGGATTTCCAGTTAGGAGGAAACTCATTGCAACAATACATATAGTTGAAGATGTCCAGTAATAATAATTTATATTTGGAGGGCAGCCTTTGTAAGATTTCAAAATCTATGCCATCCATACCAGGAGCTGATTTAGCATTTTTTATATCAAGGGCTGCATTAAATTCAACAAAGTTGAAGGAGGAGTCAAGGAATTCGTTTAGCGAACATTCTGGAAGAGCAAGCGGGTCGGTTGGTACCCACGGAGGACTGATTTTATTTAGAGCAGCTAGAGTCAGGTCAGATGTCTGCAGATTTTCATTGCAATGAGAATGATAGACCTTAGTCCATTTGTTTTTAAAAATTTTGCATTTTTTCCAAACATAGCTTGGATTAGTATGAAAGTTAATAGATTCAGCAAATGACCTAAAGCAATCTTTTTTCTTTTTCTTAAATGTTTTGATTACCAATGCTGAAGTTCTTTTATAGTCGATCAGATCAACCAAGTCGCTTGACCTTTCCCATTTCCTATAAGCTGCTCTACGTTGTCTTTTGAGCTCGTTACATTCGTTATCCCACCATGAAACTGGGTTCCTCCTATGACGTCTAGCATGTAATGTTCCCTTATCTCTACTAGGTGTACTATTTTTGACTGCATTGGAAATCGTATTGATAAAGAAATCATACTTATAAGTTGGAGAAAGTCTATCATAGTCGTCCAAAAGAAAATCACAGTAGCTTTTATCAAGATGGTTAAAGAAAGTGTCCCAGTCAGAGCGGGTCGACTTAATTTTAAAAGTTTTTTTTACATAGTAATGCTTGCCAACATGAACTTCAAAGGTAATGGGGAAGTGGTCAGAGCCCCAGGTCTCGTCAAAAACTCTGGATTCAATGGAACCACAGATATTCATAGTGGAAAAGAGAAGATCAAGATTGGATTTGAAGTTTGTGTTTATGTTAATATGGGTAATTGAGTCACTATTATGTAAAAACAAATCAGCTTCTTCTATAGAATTATGAAGTCTCCTTCCATTACTGTCAGTGTGATTACAATTCCAAATTGTATGATGCGCATTAAAGTCACCAACGAGGATACAGTTACGATCGTTATGAGTATTATTAACGATAGTAGACCATTAATACTGAGAAAGAGAGTGACCTGGGGTCCTGTAACAAACAATAATATCCAAACATGGGATGACATCCGTCAAACAAATACCACATAGCTCAACTGAATCATCAGGAGATGATAAATTAACTATTTGTGTAAATGCAAGGCTTTTTCTAATTAACATGAGGATTCCCCCGCCCCTTGAATGTGCCCTATCTTTCCTAAACGAGATAAAACCCGGAAAGGATAATGTATCGCACGTTGTTAACCAAGTTTCCACAAAAATTAGAATATCATAATTATCCAAAATAGACTGGACCTCAGGTAGTTTTGAACGAAGGCTTCTTGGATTCCAGTAGAAAAAGCGAAGAGAAGTAGAGAAAGTGCCCATGAGCAGAAAAACAGCTGCGAGAAATTGTATTATAATTAGTCTTCTTGTTCTTCAAAGGCACACGAGTCTTCACTGGTTGTATCAGAAGTGGGAGAGCTTTTGAGACGTTTGATGATGCGGTTTATACGTTCTTTTAATTTACGTTCCGTAATGAAACTTTTCAAATTTAACAGCATACTAATAAGGGCTGAAATGTCATGAGTATAATTCAAGGCTGTTTCGGAAACGTTCGGATTATCGAAGCAGGCCAAGAGGAATTGAGCACAGCTATCGAAACTAAGAGGGAGATTGAGTGATTCATCTTCGAAAAATTCTGAGGATGAGCGTAGGAGTGATGTGATTTCATCAATGGTGGTGCCTGAGCTTGCCTCCACTTTACGCTTCTTCCTTGTGGCTTTGATGTTTTTATCAGTTTTCTTTTCCTGTTTCAAGGATGAACTATTTGGCTTAGGGCTGGCTGTAGATGTCGAATCTGTTGGTGGAGGTCTCTTGATAACCACAGGAGGTAGCATATTTTTTACCCCTGATAAAATTTGGGACCCTCTTGAAGCCAAAGAATCAGAAGGTTTAACTACAGGGTCATCAGATGCAACTGGGAAATTTGTATCCTTCACTTGAGTATTTGGTGCATGGTCTATATTTTCAGCAATGGTGTTCTTGCAGTGCTTGGCTAGATGGCCTTCAGCTTTACATAAAAAGCATGTTAATTTCTCAGTTGATACATATATCCAATACAGCGTATTATCATAATTAATTTGGATAGAGTCAGGTAACTTGGGAACATCATCTAGATCAATGTAGACTTGCCTCCTAAAGCTTAGAACATGGCTATAACCAGGCTCAGTCATACCAGCTCGAACAAAAGTGATCTGAGATTTTGTTGCTATGTTTAGTTCAGTTAATTTATTTTCTATTAAATTGTGTGGAATGATTGGACACACGTTAGATAGAAGAATTCGTTTTGCCGGAGAAACCAGCGGACGAATTCCAAGAACGTGGTTGTTTATGTTTACAGTCTTGTGGGATGCGAGAAGAGAATTAACAACTTCCTGACTGCTCAAGTACATGCAAACACGACTGTGTGAGATTCTTGAGGAAAACCTGAGGTTGCAAGGATCAATTAATTTTCCAATAGCCATGTTATATTCCTTGATTTTGATACCTTCCACTGAGTCAATAACGATGGCTTGTTCTTTCTTTGGAAAAATTCCATTTTGAGTTGCTTGGGCGTATGTAGACATTGTTGGTGGAGAGACAGTATTGTTAATTAAACGTTGTGAGTGGGCATCCCCGATATCGGAAATGCTCATTTAAGTTGACTTATATTTCCCACAGGGAAATATACTCCAGGACTACGTCCCAGGGAAAAAAAAACACCGTAACTTGACTTTGCCGCAGAGAAACTGTATGTATACACAGACAGAAACTATAGACTCGCCAGCACAAGTGTCAACAAACACGACCGAACGCCACGGCGGTTGAAACGGAACTCCCAAGAAGGATAAATAAAGAGAGAAAGACTCGCAAGTACAATATTTAATTCAATATTATGCTACCAAATATTGACCGATTTATATCGTGTTTAGCCTCATTTTATTCAGAGAAATCTCCCCAACATGATAGTGAAATTTTTATTAACAAAAAGTAAAAAATAAAAAACTTTCTTCTGTGCAGTAGTGTGGTCACACTGACGCGGATATTTAAACTGGGGCGATAAATCCGAGTTTCAGTCCCTCTTTCTTCTTTAGCTACTGACTCTTTCTACGTTCGAAGCGTCGGCAAACTACAATCAAATTCGAAAGACGATTCTCCTATTCCGTAAGTGTTGCTGACCGGACCCGGAGTAGCGACATTTATCGAGTTTTCACTGTACTTACGGTTCGAAGTTGATACCCTTCCCCAAACATCTGTTTATACTTGTACAACAGGCTCTCAACGGGCTGACTAATCTCAAGTGGCAGGTTCTCGAGCATGTTGCACCTTACAGGCTCCTTCTTTTCTTCGGCTACCGGTTCCGACGGAAAGTGTAGCAACCTCTTCTCCCCGTTGACCTTCTTCACACAGAGGTTTTCATAATTTAGGATGTCCTCCACGATCGTGTATTAGATCGCGATCGCGTTCAGTGCCCTTTTTCGGCACTTTCACAAAATTGCCCATTCCGCTAAGCAAATCAGCAATAGATGTATAACGGGCATTCATCAAGGATTGTCGCACACTTGCGTCCATCACATGACCAATAACTAAACTAATTAGTTCATGCGGCTTAAATGCTATTTGCGTTTGTCCATAATATTTTAATTTAGTACGCGCGTATTCAGTATACGAACTCGCCGAATCACTTGTATACGAAACTGCGCGCGTCAAACGTTCACAAAGGCGATCCTCGGACACAAACACGGAGCAAAGATCCTCGCGAAATTTTTGCCACGTTCGCGGATTGCCTTCCCATTCCCTATGCCACTTTTTCGCGGGGCCAGCTAAAGCATGGGTAGCCAGACTCAATCGTTGAGTAGCTGAGAGTTTAACAGTTATTGCCTCAACTAGGTCACACCACTTATGCGCGTCCTCACCGATATCGGTACCACTAAAATCGGGTACTGCCTCAACGAAACAATTAGGCGTCGGGGGCGCCAAGGAAGCTACCGACCCGTTCGCGACCGTTTCCAAGAACCGACGGAACAAATTTTCCAAAGTCGGCTCAGCGACTTCACCTTGTTCACTATTCATTCTTACGAATTCGAGCGATCAAAGAATACAACGGCTACTATGCGTTCTAACTTCGCGGTCTTTTATCCCACTTCTGATGTTAGAAATTATATAGTCTTTGAGAATTACGAGACGTTCGCACGATCAGAGTTCTGGGGTAAGTGCCGTGGGGTTCATCACAGTCCTCTTACCAAAAGGCAAAGCCTTCCCCACTCCGTGGCCAGATCCTTCTCGAACATCCTTATCTCAGTACACGTGCCATGACTTTAGGTCATCGGCCACACGCGTCTAGTTCGGCGGTTGGCAATCGGACCCTTAGTTATCGATTCGTAATCATAACATCCGCGACGGTGTCACCGATCCTAACTGCATCGGCCATCCTCTTCTAATTTCCTGAGGCTATTCCTTACACCAAGTGACCTCCGAGACACGTGTACGACCCCGACACGTGTCTTAGCTTCGAAAAGCATTTTGACGCTAACATGCCTGAGGGGGCTGTGGGTTCGGATCAACTTGGTTGTCAGCCAAGATATTCGCCGGACCCGGATTCGGATCTGCTGGGGCTGCAGCCCGTCGAATGCGTTGACGATTCTGCATGTACCCCATTTCCGTCATCGCGTATCCCAGAGCCCTGACGAATCTCATCCGTCCCTCCCGAATGCCCACTCGACTGGGTTTGTCCATACGAGCGAGTTCCTCGGGAGTTGGGATGTCTCCCCACTCTTCCGGGGCATCCCTCTGAATCCGGACCCTCCGGTCGGGTTGGGCGACGTCGTACGTAAGCCCAGTAACATACGACCGCGATAAGGAAGCCCACGAGGTATATGACTGCCCTCGACAACCTGCTTTGGATGCGGTGTCTATACCGCCCAAGGTCTGATCTAAATACCCGACTGAACTCCCGACTTCCGGGAGAGGTTGGGTCCACCACCCCGCCAAGTTCCGGATCGTATCTGGGAATTTGATGTTTGTCAAAGATGGAGATTTCTGCGTCTGCGACGTCGTCATTGTAAGGCTGAAGCATACGTAGTATCAAACGAATGCCAGTAAGAAACAAACGGATGGACGTTCAGGATATTTTTTTGCTGGATGTAGAGCTGCGACAACTGCCCACGCGAAACATGCGTTGTCCGAGGATTGTATGCTTATTGTTGCCCTCTTCAGCATGATTTCTCGCGGCAACTTGAAGTGACACCCCGCGCGGAGTGGATTATACTTATTGACATTGACGGTCAGATTCATGATTCTCGCCAATGCCCATCCGCTGTCGCGTTCCTGGAACTCTTCCAGCGATGCCAGGGTGGGTTCGACGACGCATCGCTGGTACCACTCCTGCAGATCGGATGTGTGGAAGAGTTCACAGTTTCGGGTGTTGATGCTTTTACAAGCATGCTTGTCACCTGCCACAAATTCGCCGTTGAACACCGTGTTCACTTTGAGGTTTCGATGTTTCCTCAAAGTGTCCCGAACATGCTCCAGCACAATGGTCTCTGCATCCTGGAGGAAGTTGCGCGGTTCGATATAATTCGAATTTAGGATGACACCTGTTAATACGCGAGTATCGAACGCAGTGTGTATTTCACGCCACAAAAGTCCCGTACTCGAATGTCCGGCACCTTCACGCGCGAAACGTCTGCGCACCAAATGTTTCAATCCTTCGAGTCGCGCGATTCGAGCAACCAACGATTGTCGAACACCGATCGATAATCGCGGTCGTTTCACGCGGCTGTGTTCTTCCAAAGATTCGATACACTCGTTGCACCGTTCTTCCCACGCGAGGTACTCTTCCTGCGAAATCAATCGTTCGGATTGATCCAACAATTGGCGTTCTACTTGTGCGAATTGTCCCATGATTGTAAATGGAATGTAAATGGAATGTAAATGTAAATGTAAATGTAAATGTAAATGTAAATGTAAATGTAAATGTAATATCCTTTTTTTTCAATGCAACACGTTGTAACTATTTGAGGCCTTGTGCAGTTTAAAGCGTGCTTTTATACCAGCACAGCGATTTGGTATCTCTGCCTAACTCTTTCGGTGTCTCTCCCCCTCCCTCAAATGCATTGCATGCCAACATGGTTCTATGCAGTTTCTGCTGATATCGCATAATTCTTTCCATGATTCACTCGTATGACGAATTAGTGCGCAAGATCGTTCAACACAGTTTCTACTGATTCCACATAATTCTAAGATTCAGCGCTTCCACAGATATTATATTACATTCAACACGTGTCGAGACTTTTATCCTTGGAGGCCCAAGTTACATGCAATCGCGCGATATGCTGCGATGTTAAGATTGAACAAAAGCATTATGGAAAAAAAAA